>NC_141538.1:131465000-131650000 GCF_021556685.1 Rattus norvegicus
TCAACTGGGGGCCATGCCTATCCATTAGATATGGCCTCTACAGGATCTATCTATCCTTTGTTGCATATTTCGGCTTAAGTCCTCCCTGTTGTGCCCTGGAAACCTCTTGGGTCCCTGGAATCTAGTACTTTCTAGTGGCTACCCCTAGCTCACCCTCCCCCACTGCTACACACCTATCTTCTAATTCCTTACCCTCTGTACTTCTCTCCCATCTCCTCCCATATCTGAACTGTTCTGCCTCCCCCCTTTACCGTACCCCTTTTCTCTTTGTATCAGATTCCTCTCCACCTCCTTTCTACTTCCTGGAGACAATTTTCTTCCACCTTCTGAGTAGGACTGCAGCATCCACACTTGGGTGTACTTTTTTCTTCTCAAGTTTCATATGGTTTGTGAGTTGTAACATGGTTATTCTGAGCCTCTTTTTGGCTAATATTGACTTATCAGTGAGTATATAACATCTGTGTTCTTTTGTGACTGGGTTACCTCACTCAGGATGATTGCAAATTTCATGAAGTCATTGTTTTTAATAGCTGAGTAGTGCTACATAGTAAAAATGTACCATTTTCTGTATCCATTGCTCTGCTGAGGGACACCTGAGTTGTTTTGAGCTTCTGGCTATTATAAATAAGGCTTCTGGGCTCTCTGCACCCAAATCCCGTGAGTGAGAGAGCTGAACTCCCAGAAGTGTGGGCAATCCTGAGACCTCGGGGGGACCACAACTTCTGTCCACTTCTGCTCACATTCCTGGCCCAAGAGGAACGTGCATAGAGGCCTCTGAATACAGGGATATAGGAGCAGTCATCAGAAGTAACCTGTTGGCTTCTGTCTATGCCTGGAACTGAACTGAACTGGTCCCGAAGCTCCTTGCACCCAAATCCTGTGTGGGAGAGAGCTGGACCATCAGAAATGTAGACAATCCTGAGAACTCAGAGGAGGCAATTACCTTCTACCCACATTCATGACCCAAGAGGAAATCACCTAGTGCCATCTGTGCCCTCTGGGAACAGGAACCTAGGAGCAGTCAGGGGCAAACTCTTCAGGTTTCTGCCTGCACCAAGAGCTCTTCTATTCATCAAAGGAAAAATCCACCAAGATGAACTCTCAATCCTGAATATCTATGCTCCAAGTGCAAGGGCACATACATTCATAAAAGAAACCTTAATGAAGTTCAAGGAATGCATTGCATCTCACACAATAATAGAGGGAGACTTCACTAACTCATTCTCATCAATAGACAGGTCATGGAAAGAGAAACAAAACAGAGACACAGAGAAATCAACAGAAGTTATGAAGCAAATGGATTCAATAGATATCTATAGAACATTTCATCCTAAAACAAAAGAATATACCTTCTTCTCATTACCAAAATTGACCATATAATTGTTCACAAAACAGGCCTCAACAGATACTAGAAGACTGAAATAAATCCCATGCATCCTAGCAGTTCACCATGGACTAAGGCTGGACTTCAGTAACAACAAAAATGACAGGAAGCCCATGTATACATGGAAGTTTAACAATGCTCTACTAAATGATAACTTGGTAAAGGAAGAAATAAAGAAATTAAAGTTTTTAGAATTTAATAAAAATGAAAACACAACTTACCCAAATTTATTGGATACAATGAAAGCAGTACTAAGAGGAAAACTCATAGTTTTGAATGTCTCCAAAAAGAAACAGGAGAGAGCATACATTAGCAGCTTGACAGCACACCTAAAAGCTCTAGAACAAAAAGAAGCAAATACACCCATGAGGAGTAGAAAGCAGGAAAAAAGTCAAGCTCAGAGCTGCAATCAAACAAATACAAAACCAAAAGGACTAAACAAAGAATCAACAAAACCATGAGCTGGTTCTTTGAGAAAATCAACAAGATAGATAAACCCTTAGCCAGACATAGCACACAGAGTGTATCCAAATTAACTAAATCAGAAATGAAATGGGAGACATAACAAGAGAATCTGAGGAAATTTAAAAAATCATCAGATCCTACTACAAAAGCCTATACTTAACAAAACTGGAAAATCTGGAGGAAAAGGAATATTTTCAAGACAAATACCAGGTAACAAAGTCGAATCAGGAAGAGATAAACCATCTAAAGAATCCCATAACTCCTAAAGAAATAGAAGTAGTTATTAAAAGTCTCCCAACCAAAAAGAGCCCAGGATCAGATGAGTTTAGTGAGGAATTCTATCAGACCATCACAGAAGACCTTATACCAATAGTGTTCAAACTATTCCACAAAGTAGAAACAGATGGAGCACCACCCAATTTCTTCTATGAAGCCACAATTCCGCTTATACCTAAACCACACAAAGACCCAACAAAGAAAGAGAACTTCAGACCAATTTTCCTTATGAATACCAGTGCAAAAATAATAAAATTCTCACAAACTGATTCCAAGAACACATCAAAATGATCATCCATCCTGATCAAGTAGGCTTCATCTCAGGGATGCAGGGATCGTTCAATAAATTGAAATCCATCAACATAATCCACTATATAAACAAATTCAAAGGAAAAAAAAACACATGATCATTTCATTAAGTGCAGAGAAAACATTTGACAAAATTCAACAGCCCTTCATGATAAAAGTCCTGCAAAAATCAGGAATTAAAGGCCCATACCTAAACATAGTAAAAGAAATATACAGCAAACCAGTAGCTAAACATCAAACTAAGTGGAGAGAAATTTGAAGTAATCCTACTAAAATCAAGGACTAGACAAGGCTGCCCACTCTCTCCCTACTTATTCAATATAGCACTTGCAGTCATAGCCAGGGCAATCAGACAATGAAAGGAGGGCAAAGGGATACAAACTGGAAAGGAAGAAATCAAATTATCACTATTTGTAGATGATATGATAGTATACTTAAGTGACACCAAAAGTTTCACCAGAGAACTCCTAAGCCTGATAAACAAGTTCAGCAAAGTGGCTGGGTATAAAATTAAACCAAATCAGTAGCCATCTTCTACTCAAAGGATAAACAGGCTGAGCAAGAAATTAGGGAAATGAAACCCTTCAAAATAGTCCCAAATAACATAAAATACAGTGGTGTTACTCTAGCCAAGCAAGTGAAAAGTCTGTATGACAAGAACTTCAAGTATCTGAAGAAAGAAATTGAAGAAGATCTCAGAAGATGTAAAGACCTCCCATGCTTATGGATTGACAGAATTAATATAGTAAGAATGGCCATTTTACCAAAAGCAATCTACAGATTCAATGCAATCCTCAATTGCAAAATTCCAACTCAATTCTTCATAGAATTAGAGCAATCTGCAAATTCATTTAGAATAACAAAAAACCCAGCATAGTGAAAACTATATTCAACAATAAAAGAACTTCTGGGGGAGTCACCATCCCTGACCTCAAGCAGTATTCCAGAGCAATAGTGATAAAAGCTCTATGGTATTGGTACAGAGACAGGCAGGTAGATCAGTGGAATAGAATTGAAGACGCAAAAATCAAATCAACCCACATACCTTTGGTCACTTGATCTTCCATAAAGGAGCTAAAACCATCCAATAGAAAAGAATAGCATTTTCAGCAAATGTTCTTGGTTCAACTGGAGGTCAGCATGTAGAAGAATGCAAATTGATCCCTTCTTATCACCCTTGTATGAAGCTGAAATCCAAGTGGATCAAGGACCTGCACATCAAACCGGATAATAGCCAAACTAATAGAAGGAAAATTGGAGAAGAGTCTCGATCACATGGGCACTGGCAACATTTCCTGAACAAAACACATTGGTTTATGCTCTAAGATCAAGAATCGACAAATGGGACCTCATAAAACTGCAAAACTTCTGTAAGGCAAAGGATACTTTTATTAGGAAAAAATGGCAACCAACAGATTGGGAAAAGATCTTTACCAATCTTACATATGATAGAGGATAATATCCAATATATACAAAGAACCCAAGAAGTTAGACTCCAGAGAGCCAAATAACCATATTAAAAATGGGGTACAGAGCTAAACAAAGAATTTTCAACTGAGGAATATTGAATGGCTGAGAAGTACCTAAAGAAATGTTCAACATCCTTAGTCATCAGGGAAATGAAAATCCAATCAACCCTGAGATTCCATCTCACACCAGTCAGAATGGCTAAGATCAAAAACTCAGGTTACAATAGATGCTGGCGAGGATGTGGAGAAAGAGGAACACTCCTCCATTGTTGGTGGGGTTGCAGACTGGTACAACCATTCTGGAAATCAGTCTGGACATTCCTCAGAAAATTGGACATTGCACTACCTGGGGATTCAGCTATACAACTCCTGGGAATATACCCAAACGATGCCCAAGATACAACAAAGACACATGCTCTACTATGCTCATAGCAGCCTTATTTATAGTAGCCAGAAGCTGGAATGAACCCAGATGCCTTTCAAGAGGAATAGATACAGAAAATATTGTACATCTACACAATGGAGTACGAGTGAACTCTCTAAAACAATCAATTCATACGAAAATGGATTGATCCAGAAAATATCATCCTGAGTGAGTTAACCCAATCACAGAAAATCACACATGGTATGCACTCACTGATAAGTGGATATTACCCCAAAAGCTCAAATTACCCAAGAAACAATCCACAGACCACATGAAGCTCAATAAGGACAGCCAAAGTGCAGATGCTTCAATCCTTCTTAAAAGCAGGAACAAAAAAATTTATATGAGGGGAAATGGAAGCAAAGTTTGGAGCAGAGACTGAAGTAATGGCCATTCAGAACCTGCCCCACATGGGTATACAGCCTATATATACATTCACCAAAACTATGTAAGATTGATAAAGCTAAGAAGTGCATGCTTACAGGAGCCTGATATAGTTGTCTCCTGAGAGACACATCCAGAGCACGTCAAATAAAGTTGACAGCTAACAGCAAACTATTGAACTGAGAACGGGAGCCCCTTTGGAGGAATTAGAGAAAGGAGTGAAAGAGCTGAAGGGGCTTGCAACCCCATGAGAAAAATGCCATTCAACCAGAGATCCCAGGGACTAAAGCACTACCCAAAGACTATACATGGACTGACCCATGGCTCCAGCTGCATATGTAGCAAAGGATGGCCTCATTCGGCACCAATGGAAGAAGAAGCCCTTGGTCCTGCCAATGCTGGATCCCCCAGTGTAGGGGAATGTTGGGGGATTGGGAAGGGGGTGGATGGGGAGGGGAATACCCTTATAGAAGACAGGGAGGGGGATGAGATAGAGGGCTTATTTGAAATGTAAATAAAAATATCCAATTGTTATATGTTGGAGCATCTTTTGGGTATATGCCCAGGAGTGGTATGGCTGGATCCTCAGGTAGTGGAGTGTCCAATGTTCTGAGGAACCACCAGACTGATTTCCAGAGTGGTTGTACCAGCTTGCAATCCCACCAGCAACAGAGGAGTGGTCCTCTTTATCCACATCCTTGCCAGAATATTTTGTCCCTGAGTTTTTGATCTTAGCTGTTTTCTGGTATAATATTGGCTCTCAGGGTTGTTTTCATTTGCATTTCCCTAATTACTAAGGATTTTGAACATTTCTTAAGTGTTTCTCAGCCATCTGAGATTCCTAAGTTGAGAATCCTTTGTTTAGCTCTGTACCCTTATTATTTTATTTTATATTTTTATTTTTACACTCCAGATTTTATTCCCCTCCCTGTCCAGCCTCCCACTGCTCCACATTTCATACCTCCTTCCTGTCCTGCACCCCTCTTCAATCCCCACATCCTGTCTCCAGGAGAATGCCCCCACCCCACCCACCCCACCAGACCTCTAAACTTCCTGGGGCCTCCAGTTCTTGAGGGCTAGGTGCATCTTCTCTGATTGAACTCAGACAGAGGAGTCCTCTGCCATATATGTGTTTGGGGGCCTCATCTCAGCTGATGTATGCTGCCTGGTTGGTGATCCAGTGTCTGAGAAATCTCAGGAGTTCAGGTTCATTGAGACTGCTGATCCTCCTACTGGGTCGCCGTCCTCAGCTTCCTCCACCTTTCCCCTAATTCCACCACAGCTTCTGTTCAATGGCCGGTTGCACATATCTGCATCTGACTCTTTCAGCTGTTTGTTGGGTCTTTTGGAGGGCAATTATGATGGGTCCCTTTTTGTGAGCACTCCAAAGCCTCAGTAATAGTGTCAGGTTTGGTGGCCTCTTTTTGAGCTGGGTCCCACCTTGGGCCTGTCACTGAACCTTTCCCTCAGGTTCTTCTCCATTTCAATCCCTGCATTTTTTTAAGACAGGAAGAATTATAGTTCAGAGTTTTGACTGTGAGAAGGCAACCCCATCCCTCACTTGATACCCTGTCTGTATACGTGTTCTGATGGAGATGGGCTCAACTAGTTCCCTCTGCCCATTTGGTTCTCTGGGGTCTAACTTCTTGAGTACTTTGTACGTTTTCGGTGTTAGCCCTCTATCAGATACAGGGTTGGTGAAGATCTTTTCCAATCTGTTGGTTGCTGTTTTGTCCTATTCACAGTGTTGTTTGCCTTACAGAAGCTTTTCAGTTTTTTGAGATCCCATTTGTTAATTCTTAATCTTAGAGCATAAGCCATTTGTGTTCTTTTCAGGAAATTTTCCCTTGTGTCAATCTGTTCAAGGTTTTTTTCCCACCTTCTCATCTATTAGATTCATCATATCTGATATGGAGGTCCTTGATCCTCCTAGACTTGAGTTCTGTACAAGGAGATAAGAATGGGTCAATTTGCATTCTTCTACGTGCTGACTGCCAGCAGAACCAGCACCATTTGTTATAAATGCTGTCAATTTTCCACTAGATGCTTTTGGCTCCTCTGCCAAAGATCAAGTGACCAAAGGTGTTTGGGTTCATTTCTGCATCATTAATTCTATTTCGTTGATCTCCCTGCCTGTCTCTGTACCAATACTATGTGGTTTTTATCACTATTGCTCTATAGTATAGCTTGAGGTCAGGGATGGTCATTTCCCCAGAAGTTCTTTCATTGTTGAGGATGGTTTTTGATATCCTGGTTTTTTTTTATTCCAGATAAATTTGAGAATTGCTCTTTCTTTGTTTCACTCCCCACATCCAATCATACAATGTTACAAACTGTTCTTTCTAAATAGTTCTCAAATTGGTTCCCTATTTTTGGTATTGCTTTCTTGGTATAAGTGATACTAATTGGTCCTGGTTTAAATAGATCTTTTGATTATTTAGTTTTCTTATCCTAAAACAATGGCTCACTTTGGTTGTTTTCCTGCCATATGTTTAAAGTGTGCAAAATTGGTCAGAAGATACACATCAGATTGTTTTTCATCACACGTATTACTACACTACTCCAGTGATATTTCAGGAAATTACTTTCTTAGCTTTTGTTGCTTCATCAGCTTTCTAAATACCCTGCTGATTCTACTCTTTCCTACCTATAAGCCAATATTTATGTGACATCTACAATGATTTTTAAAAACATGACTTTTAATTGCTGCCTAGTGTATTACTCTAATGCACTCTGAATATCCACAAGGCTTTACTTACGAGACCTACCTATTCCTTCTCATTCTGAATGTTGTTTGCTTTGACCACACTACCCTGTCTCTGAACATATTACCCTCATTTCTGTCTCAGTCTTGCCTTTACTCAGCCTTCTGTTTGAAATGCTTTCTTTTGAGTTGTGTATGTGGCAATATCTTCAATATTTAGTCGATTATTCCAATAGCTGCTCAGAAAAGACTTGCACTTCTGCGCACATTTGGTGGCTCCTAAAGAAAGTCCTTTCTGTTTTACCTACAGTTTATGTTTTGTGGAGCTATTATCAGAATCTGTAAACATCCATTGTTTTATTCATTGTGAGCTTCCATTAGAAAAGTATGTTTACCCAAAGCATCTTCTGCCTAGACAAATTTCTGGAATATATAAGTGTTCAACAAATATTTTAATTGATTAAATTTTTGCTAGGTAGGAGTCTCATCTATTTTCAAGTTGTCGTATGAGGTTCCTTCTAGTTTTGAAAGAATGAATGAATTAATGAATGACATGATTTTTCTGAGGATATGGATTTCTCTTTTACCTTGGATTATTTTTACTTTTGCATTTTGTGGAACTGAACCTCATGCATTTGAAGAAAGTGTCTCACCTTGTATGCTGAACCTCATTTTCCAGCTAAATTCATTTCAAATTGTAGAAGGTTGCTTCTATTTACTTACTTTTTTAGCCACCTTGCTTATCAGTCCAAACACTAGCATATCATCACTCACCCACTCAAGTAGAGCTATGTACAAGTTTATGTTGTGATCTAACTACTGTTTTCTTTGAATACAGTAATTATTTTGTTCCACATTTTCCTGGACATTAATTTTTTATTCTTCAGGTACTATTTAGGAAAATAAGATGGTGTTTAGAGAAAGAGAAGTAAAGGATTGGGAAGGTGGCTTATCATTTAGCAACAACAATGGCAATGATAACAACAGCAGCAACAACAAAAGTTTATGCTGTGTAAGCAGGAGGATCAAGTTCAAATTCCTAGAATTCACATAAAAGCTGGAGTATTATACATTTGTGATGCTACTGTTCCTGTGGGTGTATGGGAAGCAGAAACAGAAGACTCCAGATGTTCATGGTTTAGCTAGACTCGGGAGCACAGCAGAAAAACACTGAAGAGACTTTTTCTCCAATAAGGCGGGACATGAGGACAGCACCAGAGATTGTCCTCTGACATCTATTCATGTGCCTTTGTAGACACACGATTTACTCACACACCCACAATACCTGCATGTGTGCTCCATAAAGGCTATGAATTCATGGGAGTTGTGAGTTTACCTCCTTGAGGGAGACTTCAATCTTCGTCTAAATTTTCCTGGGCTCTCTTTAGGTTCTCTGCCTCCTTCTGCTTCTGCATTTTCCATATCATGTTGTATTATCTTACTCCTAATCCATTCACTCACTTTACCCAGGACAATGCATGAGATCTGGAATATGTTAAGGTAAAATGTTGCATGTGATTCCAATTATGGACAAACTTACTTCTCAAAAGACTTTTTTCTGAATACAATTCTCTGCATTGAGATTTAAAAGTGTCATCTCAACACAATGAGCATAGGAAATATTTACTATTTAGTGACACACTACTCAAAAACTATAAGCTAGGTCTGGATATAAATTCATGCCATTTGTAGCATTTTTTTCCTTTTTAATATTCAGTTAACATTTAGCATTTCATCTAAAAATGTGGGAGAAATTAACATTTCATTAGAAATATTGTAGTTGCAACTGAGCAAAATTCACCTCTAGACTATAATTGTCTGCATAATTATTTTTTAAGTTAAAAGTGAAAGGTTTTCATGTGCCATGCTATTCTTTATGAAGCAGACAGGGATAAATGAGCAGCAATGACTTTTTCAGTATCTCGAGTCTTTCTCAATATCAAATTTTCTAGCTATATTTATCTATTTCTACTTTCAGTGACTGCTGAGGAGTGGGAAGAGAACACCCCTGACATGTTAGAAACTATTGGTACAATATATAGCACTAGGGGAAAAATTCAAAACTATTATATGATGTCCTGGAAGCCAAAGCTACCATAATGAATAAACCATTTTTATAAAGTTTTTTCTTTCATATCAAATTTTGTCACTTTCTTGTTTGGTTGGTTTTTTTTTCTTTTGGTTATAACAAATGCAAGTGAGGGTGGAGAAATGGCACAGCCATTAAGTCTGGATTCACAATCAAAAGTATAAGAAATATAAGTGAATCATTTTCATCTTCTACATCTTGTGGTGTTGTGGTTCCCTGTGACCTTAGGCTGTATCGTCATTTGAAGATGTTATGATGGCATTCCCACATGGGTGATAATACTAAAGCATAGGTATATTTAGTAAGTTTCCCATAATTACACAACTGCAGTTTGATCGAGCCATTTTATACCTTTATTGTGATTACGTATAATGGAAGTTCATATCTGCTTGACTGAGTAGTATAGTTAAATTAGGAAATATTCATTGTTTTATTCATTCTTCCAAAAAATCTTTTTCTGTGTGCAGATTGGACTTTACATGAGCATTTTTCTTCCTTTATGCTTTCATAGCCCTTCTATAGTGATACATATTATGTTGACAGTTAAAAAAGAAAACATTAAGGACAAGAGATTGAGGCCTTAGTATTTGTCAACCAGTGCTTGCAAATACTTCATGTAATAAGCTTTATCAAATTAATAAGTAAGCAAGACCTCACTATAAGGTCAAAATTAGACAAACTGGGCTAATAAATATGGACTCTATAATCTAATACACACTTTGATGTGTGCCCACAGGTTACACAATATAAACTTTTTTCTCTTTTGGATTTTCAAATAACATTTACTTTTTCAACAATAGACAATAATAGTAGATAGATTCGACAATAGACAATAATAGTAGATAGATCATAACTTTTAGTACATGTAAATGTGTTTTGTGTGTGTGTGTGTGTGTGTGTGTGTGTGTGTGAATGATATTGTGAAAATGAGTACAGAGTATAAAACTAGATACTAGATCACACGATAGAAATTAGAGGTGCTGAGAAAGAGGGAAGTGAAAGCTACATGTAACATGCAGTGCAAGGGATCCTATCAGGAATGGAAAGGCACAGGAAGGGAAGGAGACAGGAAGAAGATGGCAAGAAAAACAACAAAAACATACTTTATTTGAAAAAAATCCCATAATGAAACAATTTTTCTTCTGGAGTTTTTATTTATTTTATTTTCTATCTTTCTACATACTTTGTCTACATACATATCTGTGTACTGCACAGGTACCCAGTGCAGTCAGAGGTCTGAAGAAGGCATTAATACTCCTGAAACTACAATTACCAAAGGCTGTGAGAAACTGTGTGGGTGCTTTCTGTTTCTCTTTGCAGCAGATAAAAACTACTATTGGAAACTACAATCATTCATAAGGAAGAAGTGTATTTCCAATGGACTCATCTGCAGAGGAACTCCACAACCTAAGGTTCAGGGGTCATGCAGGAGGAGTATGGGAAAACAGTGAGCAAGGATGAAAGAGTTGGCTTGAGACTTTGTCTCCAAGTAGTGTCAGAAGCTGAGCCTATGTCCTCTGCAAGAACAGGTTATGGTTTCCTATAGTAGTCTTTATCTGTTACAAAGAGAGACAGAAATCTCCTTCCTTTTTCTCTATACAAAACCTCCTATATACTTTGTTCCTTTCATTCAAATTTATAACTTCTTTTTTCATTAATTGTTACATAGATGTGTGTTTTTACATAAACATAAAATATATAATATATAGTAGATAATATTTCTGAATACAACCTGCTTGGACTAAACAATGTTGCACGAGTATATGTGTTCAGGAGTTACCACTTGTTATTGGACAACCAATTAGAAGGCCATTTCTCCTGCTTTCAGCACTCCTTAGTTGTCTGTAATTCCTTTGTGTAGGGTTAAGAGTTCATGGGCTTTCCCACACCCACTTGGCATGTCTTTTGTTCTTTTTCTGCTCATGGTTAGAGAGTCATATTGGTGAAACTTTATGGGTGTAGCTTCTGACATTACTAGGAGAACAGCTTCACAGAAAACTCTGTGATCCTCTTGCTACTTCAATCTTTCCTCCTTTCTCCTGCAGTAACCACTGAGCTGTAGATGGGGAACTGGGCTATACAAGTCTGCATTTTGGTTGGTTGTGATTTTCTATAGTGATCTCCATATGTTGCAAAGAAAAAGAGAAGTTAGACTTCAGAGAACCAAGTAATCCTATTAAAAATTGGGGTACAGACCTAAACAAAGAATTCTCAACTGAGGAATCTCTAATGGCTGAGAAGCACTTAAAAAAATGTTCAACATCCTTAGTCATAAGGGACATACAAATCAAAACAACCCTGAGATTCCACCTCACACCAGTGAGAATGGCTAAGATCAAAAACTCAGGTGATAGCAGATGCTGGTGAGGATGTGGAGAAAGAGGAGCACTCCTCCATTGTTGGTGGGGTTGCAGACTGGTACAACCACTCCAGAAATCAGACTGGTGGTTCCTCAGAAAATTGAAAGTCATTTTACCTCCAAACTCAGCTATATCACTACTGGGCATATACCCAAAAGATGCTCCAACATATAACAAGGACACATGCTCCACTATGTTCATAGCAGCCTTATTTATAATAGCCAGAAGCTGGGAAGAACCCAGATGCCCTTCAACAGAGGAATGGATACAGAAAATGTGGTGCATCTACACAGTGAATACTAACTCCTCAGCAATTGAAAACAATGACTACATGAAGTTCACAGGCAAATGAATGGAACTAGAAAATACCATCATGAGTGAGGTAACCAAGACACAAAAGAACCCACATGGTATATACTCGCCAATAAGTGGATATTAGGATAATATATAGTACAAAAATATCAGATTACAAATATGTGCTAAATAAATATCATCTTGTAAAATAATCCATTGATTTTATTATAAGGATTACAAGGATGTCTGGCTGTTAATTAGATTTTAGGATTCACTGCAGTTATTTTTCTGTGTGGTCATATTTATGGTATACCTCCTTCTATTTTACTTTTCAGTTTTAAACACATTACCAATAAATAATGATCTCTCTTTGTCTCTCCCTGTCTCTGTGTGTATGTGTGTGTATTCATGCATGTGTATTCTTCATGCATGCCTGTCTTTTTAACTAAACAAAATCTGGAATTAGGTCATCTTCTTATTCTGCTTCCTTTTTTGTCTGCACACTGAAATTAGATATGATACTAGACCAGTTC
The DNA here is from genome assembly GCF_021556685.1 of Rattus norvegicus. Classification (NCBI taxonomy): domain Eukaryota; kingdom Metazoa; phylum Chordata; class Mammalia; order Rodentia; family Muridae; genus Rattus; species Rattus norvegicus. The sequence continues at coordinate 131,477,692 of NC_141538.1, forward strand.
TTCTGCACCCACTAGGAGAGTGGACAGGAAATCATTAATCATCTTACTCTGATTAATGAAACTTTTATTGGTATTTTGATATATTAAAATGGATACTATGTTAGATTCAAAATTTTCAGAAACTCTTTTGAAATTTATTTCTGATGACAGAATTATCTTTGAACACACTTTGATCTATGGGATCATTATTACTTTAAAATGTTAAATGATAACATTTGAATAATTAAAAATGAAAAGGCCAATCATAATATTTTCTACTATACCTTATTATATTATCGCTTGCTGATTCTATTGTTCTTTCCTTGATAATAAAATCTCCCTGTGGACAAAGCACCTTTCTATGCTGTAAGCTCTGGATTATTTTGTTTCCTCTTTGTTTAGTGCCTGATATTAATTCATAATAAATATTTATTGAGTTTGACACCTGGAACCATTGCTTTTAGAGAGTTTTGTATATTAATATAGCACTATGAATAAAAATCACTGTATTAATTTGAGAACACTCTTGATAGCAGAAGGATGTATGAAATAAATAGTTCTTCACATGCTTACAGATACTTAGCAAGAGATCCATTGGTATAATGTTAGGTAACCATGAGAGTGTTAGTGTGCCATATTCTATAAATAATGGTGATATATGGCATAGTCATCTAGGGACCAATAATTTTAAGAAATAAGAGGAACTTCTCAGGGTTCTTCTGATTCTTTCAAAAGGAAGTTCCTTTAGAACTCACTGGTTATAGACTCAGTTTTGCCATCAAAATAGAAATTCATCACGTTCAGTCAACCACTCAAAAATTTCTTTGAGCCATATTCTATGATATCATGCAATTTCATTTGGACTGCAGAAGAATTAAGTGTGGGAAGGTACTTATGAAGGGTCAATTGAAAATTAACTTTGGTATTTTTCATAGGCTTTGCAAATAGTATGCACTCAAAATTAGCAGATAAATAAAAAGTTGACTGTTTTTGACCAGTATTTTCTTCTCTGTGAGTTTTGATGTCTTCACTTTTAAATAAGGAAGTTGAATTAGTTTATATGTGAAACCGTTATAGTCTTAGAACCATGAGTTTTGAAGCTACTCAAATTGGAACTCTTAAGTCAGGTCTATACATTAAACTTCTCTGGTTCTAAATCTGTAAGTTGGGAGTAGAATGGGATATCAATGAAAAACAAGAAGTTGTCTAATGTTAAGCCTTTCATTTTGCTTGTTCACAAATAGAAAACCTAAGAGGACTGTTTGGAAAGATGGATTAGTTTAAAAGAAAAAACATTTGCTTCTCTTCCAGAAGATCTGGGTTCTGTTCTCAGCATACACATAGCAATAATAATCTGTAACTCCAATTCCAGGTATCCAATGTCCTCTTCTTGCTCCAAGAGAACCAGGAACACATGTGGTGTATACACATACAAGCCAAAACACACATACACATAAAATAAATAAATATTTAATAAAGTAAGCCAAAGGTAAAAATTATAGTTACTTAATTTCTTAAGAGTTTGCCACAGCTATAGAGAATACCTTGTGTACTGTATGGATGCATCATCTCCCAGTAAAAAGCCTATGTCCTGTGTCTTAGGCAGAAGATACAGAGGGGACAGCTGGAAGAGAGAAAGGATTTGGGATAAGCCAGGTAGGAGACTCTCCAGGAAGGTGTGATAAGGCAGATACATGGTACTTGAGCACATGTAACCAGTCACATGACAGAAGGTAGATTAGAATGAATGGAATATGTTAAGTTATATCTAGTCAGGGAAGAGCCCAGGTATATGACCAAGATACTTGTAATATAAATTTTGAGTCTGAGTCTTATTTCTGGGAGCATGAGTCTGAGAGGAAGAACCAGGGCCTCACTTCAGCACACAACACTAACGCATGTGTATTTACACTTAAGGAGGGAATGGGAGCAGTGCTTAGATCAAGTAGTTTACATACACGTGCTATCCTGAAGGGAGAGGGCAGGGTATTACCTCAATCAGCTGGTATATCTGCGTCTGCCCAGGCTTAGGCCAAGATGATAGGTTACTATAAAAGATCTTTTATGTTTCAGAGATAGTTTCCTTACTGTAATCTCTGATGATTGTTGTGATAGGTAGTCGAACATTGCTGTCATAGCTGAGTATGCTTTCCTTCTGATTACAATATTTTACTCAAAGTTTAATAACTAAAACGTTATGCTTCTCTGCCCAAACCATCATATTGTTGCCTCCCTCCTCATCCCCAGGCCCCCACTCATGGACCAGTTTACTCATTTTCTTGTATCCTGCTCCTCTGAGCAAAGTAATGGAGAATAGAGCAAGCAGTACCCCAGTTTGCTACCACTCAGTCCGGCACTCTTTCCTCAGGCTCATTCGCTTTCAGTCATCCACAAGAATTATAAGATTCTGTTAGTCATGGATAATTTGATGAGGAAAAGTTCACAGCTATTTTCTGGGTGGGGTACCGAATCACAAATTATAGTCTGGAGAGAGGCAGTGCTACCAAGGGACAAGAATGAACAGGCATGTGAAGCCTGTCGAGTTTGGGTATGAATCAAGCTATGCCCATTATTTACTTTCTCTCTTGTTATTGTCAGCTAGTGACCCTTGCTAAGTGGTGGTACTCATACACAAAGTAGGTGGTTGCTTGGCAGAGGAGGCCAGACTCAAGTCATTCAGTTCTGAAGTATTCTAGCTCAGAGAACTGTTGAGCTCTGTCCTTAGGTAATAACAATAGTGCTAAATAATGAAAAGTGGACTGCTCTTAGCACACTGACAGGTACTCTATATTCATTACTGTATTATTTCACAGAGTCACTAAGGAGATTTTAACAGCTACTCGATTTCACCTGTGTCCTGCCAGGCCTCTCTCTAGCTAGAGCTCCTGGTTTGTCTTCTGCTTTCTGTGTGTGAGGCAAACTGAAGACATGAAATAGTTTTGTTAGTATCTCTAATCCCATCTTTCTAAACTGTGATATTGTAGAATTATTATATCATCAACTTGGATTTCATTTTGTAGCATTGCTTTAATAAGAAAAATAAAGCTAATGCCTTCACTATACTAAGGACTTAACTGATTTATGATTATTAGGTTTAGTTTCATATTATACAAAGCTGGGAATTCAAAGAGAATTTTTAATTAAAATGAATTCATTTGAAAGGCTTAAGTGATAATCAAATTCCACAGTACCTTAAAGAATCTTGTCCATTTTGGCCATATAGAAGTTGGTAGAACATTATGTAAAACAAGATATCACAATTGAAATCTTAAAGTATTGATTTACTTTTATTAACTTTCCTAAAGAAGGTTTTTTCTTTACACTTTTGTTTTCAAATGTATTTTTCCTACATTTCAGGTTCTCATTAGCATATTTATCCCTCTGACTTGGTGATATGTATTTAAGACACATTTATACAATATTCGCTTTGTGTTTAGATTCTGGGATATAGAGAGGAATTAGAAAATATGTTGGCTACTTGATGGCTACTGTTGTAAGTGGAATGATGCACACATTCACAATAACAGCAAAGATCATCAAGTGCTGTGATTACTGAGGGAAGAGTGGGAAAGACATGGGAACAAGAATTATTATTTTTGCCTAGAGGATCAAGGGTGGTATCTTACAAAGAGGCTGGCATTTGAGTCAGACTTTGAAGAACAAATAGGATTTTGCCTAGTTTACCTTTGGAAGTTTTCATAGTCATAACTGTCTCTTTCCCCTGTGAGTAGTGCTCCAGCCCACATGGCTTAACTCATGGGTTCCTCAGCATGAATCTGCTTCTCTTTTGATGCTTCTGCTGCTCTGTATACTGGACATAAAATTTTATTCATCCTCTGTTTCTTCAGTTCCCACCCAATCCTTAGGCCAGAATCATTAAGGCGGCTTCCTTCAGGCCACTATATAACCTATGTTCATTTTTTCTTTCAGTGGATACCAAAGCAGAGGAAGATTCCTAGAACTACATTCATGAATATTTTTATGTAGATCTTCACCTTAGTAGTATATTATAAAGAATTTAAAACTAAAAAGAACACTTAAAAGCCAATGTGATCTGTGTTCACATTGTTGGCTTGAAGGTAAAGATAAAGCAGACGATGCCAAACAATGATAAAACGACACTGCCAGGAAAGAGGGGAGATGCATGTTGGTGAGGGCTGTAAGGCTGGGCAGGGTGACTCAGGGTTCTGATGTAAAAATATTCTGCCTACAGTGATGCTTCTATGATTCTTATTCAATATTGTATTCTTTTTTTTTTTTACATTTTTTAAATTAACTTGAGTATTTCTTATATACATTTCGAGTGTTATTCCCTTTCCCGGTTTCCGGGCAAACATCCCCCTCCCCCTCCCCTTCTTTATGTGTGTTCCCCTCCCCATCCTCCCCCCTTGTCGCCCTCCCCACAACAATCTAGTTCACTGGGAGTTCAGTCTTAGCAGGACCCAGGGCTTCCCCTTCCACTGGTGCTCTTACTAGGATATTCATTGCTACCTATGAGGTCAGAGTCCAGGGTCAGTCCATGTATAGTCTTTAGGTAGTGGCTTAGTCCCTGGAAGCTCTGGTTGCTTGGCATTGTTGTACATATGGGGTCTCGAGCCCCTTCAAGCTCTTCCAGTTCTTTCTCTGATTCCTTCAATGGGTTTGCTGCTGGCATACGCCTCTGTGTTTGCTGTATTCTGGCTGTGTCTCTCGGGAGAGATCTACATCCGGCTCCTGTCGGCCTGCACTTCTTTCCTTCATCCATCTTGTCTAATTGGATGGGTGTATATGCATGGGCCACATGTGGGGCAGGCTCTGAATGGGTGTTCCTTAGGTGTTTGTTTTAATCTTTGACTCTCCATTCCCTGCCAAGGGTATTCTTGTTCCCCCTTTTAAAGAAGGAGTGAAGCATTCACATTTTGATCATCCGTCTTGAGTTTCATTTGTTCTAGGCATCTAGGGTAATTCAAGCATTTGGGCTAATAGCCACTTATCAATGAGTGCATACTATGTGTGTTTTTCTGTGATTGGGTTACCTCACTCAGGATGATATTTTCCAGTTCCGACCATTTGCCTACGAATTTCATAAAGTCATTGTTTTTGATAGCTGAGTAATATTCCATTGTGTAGATGTACCACATTTTCTGTATCCATTCTTCTGTTGAAGGGCATCTGGGTTCTTTCCAGCTTCTGGCTATTATATATAAGGCTGCGATAAACATAGTGGAGCACGTGACTTTGTTATATGTTGGGGCATCTTTTGGGTATATGCCCAAGAGAGGTATAGCTGGATCCTCAGGCAGTTCAATGTCCAATTTTCTGAGGAACCTCCAGACTGATTTCCAGAATGGTTGTAGCAGTCTGCAATCCCACCAACAATGGAGGAGTGTTCCTCTTTCTCCGCATCCTCGCCAGCATCTGCTGTCACCTGAGTTTTTGATCTTAGCCATTCTCACTGGTATGAGGTGAAATCTCAGGGTTGTTTTGATTTGCATTTCCCTTATGACTAAAGATGTTGAACATTTCTTTAGGTGTTTCTCAGCCATTCGGCATTCCTCAGCTGTGAATTCTTTGTTTAGCTCTGAACCCCATTTTTTAATAGGGTTATTTGTCTCCCTGTGGTCTAACTTCTTGAGTTCTTTGTATATTTTGGATATAAGGCCTCTATCTGTTGTAGGATTGGTAAAGATCTTTTCCCAATCTGTTGGTTGCCGTTTTGTCCTAACCACAGTGTCCTTTGCCTTACAGAAGCTTTGCAGTTTTATGAGATCCCATTTGTCGATTCTTGATCTTAGAGCATAAGCCATTGGTGTTTTGTTCAGGAAATTTTTTCCAGTGCCCATGTGTTCCAGATGCTTCCCTAGTTTTTCTTCTATTAGTTTGAGTATATCTGGTTTGATGTGGAGGTCCTTGATCCACTTGTACCTAAGCTTTGTACAGGGTGATAAGCATGGATCGATCTGCATTCTTCTACATCTTGACCTCCAGTTGAACCAGCACCATTTGCTGAAAATGCTATCTTTTTTCCATTTGAAGGTTTTGGCTCCTTTTTCAAAAATCAAGTGCCCATAGGTGTGTGGGTTCATTTCTGGGTCTTCAATTCTGTTCCATTGGTCTATCTGTCTGTCTCTGTACCAATACCATGCAGTTTTTATCTCTATTGCTCTGTAATACTGCTTGAGTTCAGGGATAGTGATTCCCCCTGAAGTCCTTTTATTGTTGAGGGTAATTTTAGCTATCCTGGGTTTTTTGTTACTCCAGATGAATTTGCAAATTGTTCTGTCTAACTCTTTGAAGAATTGGATTGGTATTTTGATGGGGATTGCATTGAATCTGTTTATCGCTTTTGGTAAAATGGCCATTTTTACTATATTAATCCTGCCAATCCATGAGCATGGGAGATCTTTCCATCTTCTGAGGACTTCTTCAATTTCTTTCTTCAGTGTCTTGAAGTTCTTATTTTACAAATATTTTACTTGCTTGGTTAAAGTCACACCGAGGTACTTTATATTATTTGGGTCTACTATGAAGGGTGTCGTTTCCGTAATTTCTTTCTCGGCTTGTTTCTCTTTTGTGTAGAGGAAGGCTACTGATTTATTTGAGTTAATTTTATACCCAGCCACTTTGCTGAAGTTGTCTATCAGCTTTAGTAGTTCTCTGGTGGAACTTTTGGGATCACTTAAATATACTATCATATCATCTGCAAAAAGTGATATTTTGACTTCTTCTTTTCCGATCTGTATCCCCTTGACCTCCTTTTGTTGTCTGATTGCTCTGGCTAGAACTTCAAGAACTATATTGAATAAGTAGGGAGAGAGTGGGCAGCCTTGTCTAGTCCCTGATTTTAGTGGGATTGCTTCAAGTTTCTCTCCATTTAGTTTAATGTTAGCAACTGGTTTGCTGTATATGGCTTTTACTATGTTTAGGTATGGGCCTTGAATTCCTATTCTTTCCAGGACTTTTATCATGAAGGGGTGTTGAATTTTGTCAAATGATTTCTCAGCATCTAATGAAATGATCATGTGATTTTGTTCTTTCAGTTTGTTTATATAATGGATCACGTTGATGGTTTTCCGTATATTAAACCATCCCTGCATGCCTGGGATGAAGCCTACTTGATCATGGTGGATGATTGTTTTGATGGGCTCTTGGATTCGGTTTGCCAGAATTTTATTGAGTATTTTTGCGTCGATATTCATAAGGGAAATTGGTCTGAAGTTCTCTTTCTTTGTTGGGTCTTTGTGTGGTTTAGGTATAAGAGTAAGTGTGGCTTCATAGAAGGAATTCGGTAGTGCTCCATCTGTTTCAATTTTGTGGAATAGTTTGGATAATATTGGTATGAGGTCTTCTATGAAGGTCTGATAGAATTCTGCACTAAACCCTTCTGGACCTGGGCTCTTTTTGGTTGGGAGACCTTTAATGACTGCTTCTATTTCCTTAGGAGTTATGGGGTTGTTTAACTGGTTTATCTGTTCCTGATTTAACTTCGGTACCTGGTATCTGTCTAGGAAATTGTCCATTTCCTGCAGATTTTCAAGTTTTGTTGAATATAGGCTTTTATAGTAAGATCTGATGATTTTTTGAATTTCCTCCGAATCTGTAGTTATGTCTCCCTTTTCATTTCTGATTTTGTTAATTTGGACACACTCTCTGTGTCCTCTCATTAGTGTGGCTAAGGGTTTATCTATCTTGTTGATTTTCTCAAAGAACCAACTTTTGGTTCTGTTGATTCTTTCTATGGTCCTTTTTTTTCTACTTGGTTGATTTCAGCTCTGAGTTTGATTATTTCCTGCCTTCTACTCCTCCTGGGTGTATTTGCTTCTTTTTGTTCTAGAGTTTTTAGGTGTGCTGTCAAGCTGCTGACATATGCTCTTTCCTGTTTCTTTCTGCAGGCACTCAGCGCTATGAGTTTTCCTCTTAGCACAGCTTTCATTGTGTCCCATAAGTTTGGGTATGTTGTACCTTCATTTTCATTAAATTCTAAAAAGTCTTTAATTTCTTTCTTTATTTCTTCCTTGACCAGGTTATCATTGAGTAGAGCATTGTTCAATTTCCACGTATATGTGGGCATTCTTCCCTTATTGTTACTGAAGACCAGTTTTAGGCCGTGGTGGTCCGATAGCACGCATGGGATTATTTCTATCTTTCTGTACCTGTTGAGGCCCATTTTTGACCAATTATATGGTCAATTTTGGAGAAAGTACCATGAGGAGCTGAGAAGAAGGTATATCCTTTTGCTTTAGGGTAGAATGTTCTATAAATATCTGTTAAGTCCATTTGGCTCATGACTTCTCTTAGTCTGTCTACGTCTCCATTTGATTTCTGTTTCCATGATTTGTCCATTGATGAGAGTGGGGTGTTGAAATCTCCCACTATTATTGTGTGAGGTGCAATGTGTGTTTTGAGCTTTAGTAAGGTTCCTTTTACGTATGTAGGTGCCCTTGTATTTGGGGCATAGATATTTAAGATTGAGAGTTTATCTTGGTTGATTTTTCCTTTGATGAATATGAAGTGTCCTTCCTTATCTTTTTTGATGAATTTTAGTTGATAATTGATTTTATTTGATATTAGAATGGCTACTCCAGCTTGCTTCTCCTGACCATTTGCTTGGAAAGTTGTTTTCCAGCCTTTCACTCTGAGGTAGTGTCTGTCTTTGTCTCTGAGGTGTGTTTCCTGTAGGCAGCAGAATGCTGGGTCCTCGTTGCATATCCAGTTTGTTAATCTATGTCTTTTTATTGGGGATTTGAGGCCATTGATGTTGAAAGATATTAAGGAATAGTGATTATTACTTCCTGTTATATTCAAATTTGGATGTGAGGTTATGTTTGTGTGCTTTTCTTCTCTTTGTTTTGTTGCCAAGACGATTAGTTTCTTGTTTCTTCTAGGGTATAGCTTGCCTCCTCATGTTGGGCTTTACCATTTATTATCCTTTGTAGTGCTGGATTTGTAGAAAGATATTGTGTAAATTTGGTTTTGTCATGAATATCTTGGTTTCTCCATCTATGTTAATTGAGAGTTTTGCAGGATACATTAACCTGGGCTGGCATTTGTGTTCTCTTAGGGTCTGTATGACATCTGTCCAGGATCTTCTGGCTTTCATAGTTTCTGGCGAAAAGTCTGGTGTGATTCTGATAGGTCTGCCTTTATATGTTACTTGACCTTTTTCCCTTACTGCTTTTAATATTCTTTCTTTATTTTGTACGTTTGGTGTTTTGACTATTATGTGACGGGAGGTGTTTCTTTTCTGGTCCAATCTATTTGGAGTTCTGTAGGCTTCTTGTATGTCTATGGGTATCTCTTTTTTTAGGTTAGGGAAGTTTTCTTCTATGATTTTGTTGAAGATATTTACTGGTCCTTTGAGCTGGGAGTCTTCACTCTCTTCTATACCTATTATCCTTAGGTTTGATCTTCTCATTGAGTCCTGGATTTTCTGTATGTTTTGGACCAGTAGCTTTTTCCGCTTTACATTATCTTTGACAGTTGAGTCAATGATTTCTATGGAATCTTCTGCTCCTGAGATTCTTCCTTCCATCTCTTGTATTCTGTTGGTGAAGCTCGTATCTACAGCTCCTTGTCTCTTCTTTTGGTTTTCTATATCCAGGGTTGTTTCCATGTGTTCTTTCTTGATTGCTTCTATTTCCATTTTTAATTCCTTCAACTGTTTGATTGTGTTTTCCTGGAATTCTTTCAGGGATTTTTGTGACTCCTCTCTATGGGCTTTTACTTCTTTATTCATGATTTTCTGGAATTCTTTTAGGGATTTTTGCGATTCCTCTCTGTAGGCTTCTACTTGTTCTCTAAGGGAGTTCTTCACGTCTTTCTTGAAGTCCTCCAGCATCATTATCAAATATAATTTTGAAACTAGATCTTGCTTTTCTGGTGTGTTTGGATATTCCGTGTTTGCTTTGGTGGGAGAATTGGGCTCCGATGATGCCATGTAGTCTTGGTTTCTGTTGCTTGGGTTCCTGCGCTTGCCTCTCGCCATCAGCTTATCTCTAGTGTTACTTTGTTCTGCTCTTTCTGACCGTGGCTAGACTGTCCTATAAGCCTGTGTGTCAGGAGTGCTGTAGACCAGTTTTCCTGTTTTCTTTCAGCCAGTTATGGGGACAGAGTGTTCTGCTTTTGGGCGTGTAGTTTTTCCTATCTACAGGTCTTCAGCTGTTCCTGTGGGCCCGTGTCTGGTGTTCATCAGGCAGGTCACTTGCAGCAGAAAAGTTGGTCTTACCTGTGGTCCCGAGGCTCAAGTTTGCTCGTGGGGTGCTCCCTACGAGCTCTCCTCGGTGGCAGCCACCAGGAAGATCTGTGCTGCTGGTTCCCGGAGCGTCCGTGCTCCAGGGTTCCAGATGGCGTTTGGTGTTTTCCTCTGGCGTCAGAGATGTGTGCAGAGTGCAGTCTCTTCTGGTTTCCCAGACGTGTCTGCCTCTCTGTGGGTTTAGCTCTCCCTCCCACGGGATTTGGGTGCAGAGAACTGTTTATCCGGTCTGTCCCTTCATGTTCCGGCGGTGTCAATATTGTATTCTTAACATTTGTAAGTAGACATGTAGAGATGTCAGAAATACAAATAAGCAATTACATATGTTTCTTTATTCATATAATTATTAAGTATAAATTATTAATGATTTCCAGATTTAGATAGAATAATGATTTCTAGAGCTGAGATCATACTGTGTTTTGTTATTTTTAATTCAGCTTTTGGTTATTGATGTATTTCTTTGGCAATAAACATTTCTATATCACAATTTTATAATACTTATATACTATTACTATTACTGTGAAATTTAAGTTTTACATTAGGTTATTTATATTTTCATACTGTCTCTTCCCAAAGGAATTACAATACTGAGTAGGCCTCATAAATATACATTTGTGTCCATCTGCAATCATTTTCTAAAAAGTAAATCTAAAAATTAATAGACCAAATGGTTTGTTTCTAAAATGTTTAAAAGTTAGTGTTATGAAATCATTGCATAGACGCATTTGGAGCGATTTGCTCTCAGCACGCATGCCTACATGAAGGTATTTTTCCTGCCCTGAGAGTAATGTGTGCTCACAGTTCCCTGATTTGCTAGGAAGGATAGCTGGTTTATGATTTACTTATTCTTTCCAGTTATTAATGACTTTGGGTAGATTTTCTTCAAAGCTTTCTCTCTTTTGATAGTTTTTTTCTCTCCTAATTTCATTTGTTTTTTTCTCCTGTTTTACCAGATTTACTTCAATTTTTCCTTTGTCAGAAGGTGGGGTGTGAGGGGGCAAACCTTCCAGTATAGGTGGATTCTCTTGCTGAAATCTGTTTATTAACTTTTATTTATAGAATAAAAAATTGAAAGTTAAAATCAAAAGCAGAATATTTCCTACCACTAAAAAGCAAACATTTACAATCAATGAAAGTCACTCAGTGTAGTGTAACACATGGTGCTCTGCTGTTCTCCGTGGACTGCCTCAGCTACACAGAAATCACAACTGTGTGATCTGAAGCCTTGGGGACTTTCTTTTTATGGAGGGATCACAACTGAGTACTCTTTCCATTTTCTTTCTTAGTTGGCTTTTGGTATCCTGTCTAGAAATTGGCCTAAACTCCTCAGATATTATATGTTCTTAAAAGAACATGAGATAATGAAAACTAAATAAGAACTTTATAGGATGTAATTAAAAAAATAGTAACTGCTAAAAGGAATTTAAAATTAATCACTAAAAGTTATTTTCTGAAAGATTATTATGTAAAATAAGTTAAAATACTTCGAGGAATTAGTAAAAGAAAATTTGCATGAAAATATTTCATGGCAGATAAGAACATAGCACATAGTTGTCACGATCATTTGGTTTGAATTTTGTCAATTTTTTTTGTTTTGCTTTTTACTTTGTAACATAGTCTCTTTTTGGCTTATGTTTGAAATGGTTTTAGAAACAATCTTTTATTTGCAAGATTTGTTATTATAGTCAGACCTTTTTTTAATAGTCAGATTTTTTGCAAAATGTATAAATAATATCTAAATTTCAAATGCTTTTGTGTTTTTATTTACATTTCATTTCTTATTAATCTATAATTTATAATAATACATAGACCATGTAAATATATTGTGTATTAATACACAATATATTGTAAATATTCATGTTAATTGTTATAATAAAGGTTATTTTATCTGTAGAATAAGAACATTTCTCACTTTTTTTCAAAAAAGGAAAGTCAGACATTCTTAGCCATAATTAACTCATTTATTCTTTCCAAATAGTTTCAAATGCCATCATTTTAATTTATGGAACTTCTTCTCTTAGATTAGTTGAATAGATTTTTATACTACTTTCAATTGAGATGTTTACTAATTTATATAATGTGCTGTTTCATATACTGTTATTTTATAACAGAATATGAAAAAGGCATATTATAAAATATATATTAAGGTGGGTTTTTTTGTAGTTGTTTTGTGTGTCTGGTTGGGTTTTATTGCTGTTGTTTTCTTTCGTGTTGTGTGTGATGGTTTTAGCCAGGAAATATTGTGAGTACACATGTCTAACGTGGTTTAATCTTTCATGGATATTAATATATAATACAAGCTTTGATGATCTTTATCCTCTTGAATTGAGAAGAGAAACATTGGTACATGACTTATAATATTTTTTGTTCATGGTTTATTCAGAGACAGAATCTTACCACATAGCTCAGGCTGGCCTCAAACTTAAGGTTCTCTTGCGTCAGCCTCCTGAGTACTAGTATTGCAGAGTTCTTCCATAACGCTCCAACTATATTATTTTAAATAAATTAAATAATTCTCTAAGTAACTTTTCCTCTTTTCTTTTTCTTTTTCCTTTTATGTAAACACAAAGAGTGTTTTATTCTGCAGAAGTCCAGCATGCTGGTGTCTTCCATAGCCAGAATAGAGGGATAGCCAAGCAAGTGCATGTGTGCGTACTTGTATGCATGTGACAATGCATGCATGCATACGAACATGTGCGCGCGCGTGTGCGTGTGTGTGTGTGCGCGTGCGTGCGTGTGTGTGTGTGTGTGTGTGTGTGTGTAATGAGCCCCTATTCTACTCTGTTCTAGAATCTTGACTGGCTTGATAATGTGCAGGTATTAGGCAAGCCGCCACAGCTGCTGTGAATTCGGGAGTATAGCTTACAGCAGTCATGTTGGGTTGTTGTGTCCAGGAGGCACTGTTTTCCTCTTGTCTCCTTGGCCTGTGGCTCCTACAATCTTTCCAACTCTCATTTCTGCATTGGTCCTGAGGCCTGGGGTTAAAGAGTGGTTTAGAATGCTCCGTTTGTGCCTGAACTGCACTCACACTCTGCACTTTGACCGTTGGTGAATCTTTGTGGCTTTGCTTTCACAGACAGCGTTTTCCTGTGTTTGCTATCTAAGTCTCTTGTAAAGCTCGCCTTGTAGTTAGGGCTTCAGACTTCTGATCCTCTTTTTCATTATTTTTTTTTTCGGAGCTGGGGACCGAACCCAGGGCCTTGCGCTTCCTAGGTAAGCGCTCTATCACTGAGCTAAATCCCCAGCCCCCTCTTTTTCATTATTAATTAATTAATTTTACGTGCTGAATTTAGCTTCCCCTCCCTCTTTCCAGTCCCTCCCTCTTTTCTTCCCTCCCTCTTCATCTTCAGAGACTACCATGGAGTCAGTCTACCCTGGAGTATCAGGCTGCAGTAGCAAAAGGTACAGCATCTCCTAGTGAGGCTAGACAAGGCACCCAGAGGGGAAGGGATCCCAAGGCAGGCAATAGAGTCAGAGACAAGTCCTGCTCTAGTCTTTAGGAGTTCCACATGGGGCTCCAGATTCTGACTGAATACCTATCCTTTTATAAGTAACTGTCATATTAAATTAGATTTTTTGTTTGTTTTGTGAGAGGAGCACATTGTCCATATAAGCTGAATAAGTGATAACTTGCATTATGATTGATGTTAATGTACAAATTTATGCTTCTTCAGAAAATATCCATATGAATGGTTGGTGTGTATTTATTTTTTTGTTTTCAGACTAATAAATATATAGAAATATACTAGTTCTTAGTAATAATGTGATACTTGTGTGTATTTTCTATAACTATTGATACTTTCTGTGCTGTGAGTGTTTATGATGTATAATAACGTATAATGACTGTCTCACAGGGCTATTGTGAGTATTCAGTGAATTAAGAAATGCAATATGATAGAAAAATACATTTAAACTAAGAGATATTTTTAATCTGTTGTTATATGTGGAACGTTGATAGAAAACTGTAGAAACCTGGACATGTTATGGCTACCCTGGATCCTATCATTTAGTGAAATTCTCTAGTATTCAACTCATTTCCTATCTCTTATATTTAGCACATAGTCAGGCCCTCTTCTTTAACAATTAATGTTGAGGGATAGCCATTTCAGAGGCCAGGTACCTAGGAACGTGTTTACATCGAAGATCAGCAGGGAACTGAATCAGAAACCCAATTGACAAGCATCTGAAGAAATAGAGGATGCTGAACAGGCAAGAATGTGCTTAAGAGGCTTTAGACCTCTAGGGAAATCTGGATAATGCAAGACTGTAGAAGTAACACGATGATGATCATAGTGCTAATCATAGGAGTGAAGGGAATTAGAACAGTGCTAGAGAGTGGACTCGAGACCTACTTGCTAACAACAGTGCATTGATCACCCAGAACTTTACTCCCTATGCAAAAAGAGACCTAGGAAGGTAAGGAGCTAGAAAGGAAAATAGAAACGGGAGAACAGGGTCAAGTGCAAGCACACTGAGGGCCACTGAGAAGGGAGCCTTTTTTCAGTTGGAATGAAGAGTTTGTCACTAGGATTAATGATTCCTGGTGGTTGCTTGTTTTCTAAACTGCCAGTTTAAGAACAGGCTAAGATTAAACGTGCCTGCTGAGTTTAGTAAGGCAGACATAGAAGTGATAATGGATGCTGTGAACCCAGAGTGTAGAAATATAAAAACTGGAGTAGGTGGCAGAGAGGAAGGTAGAACTTTGAACAGCATAGGGAAGGTAAAAAGCCATACGTTTGCAGAAGAGCTTATGGAGCTAGAGTAACTTCTAGGACCTGTGCATAGACATGACTAGGGTTGATGTGAGAGATGGAAGTGGTTAGAACTTTGTTCTAGAATACCATAACCAATATGGTCTAGAGCGAGAGAAATAATATTAGTTCCAAACAAATAAGATGACTGTGTCAGGAGTGAAGAACATGTGTAGCAGATTATCCTGAGCTCTGAACGCTGTAGAAAATACACTGTGCCTGTGTGACATGGAAAGAATATAGCAAAATTATACATGGGTTTCAAAATATCCAGACAGGTATTGGAATTTATGTTCCATGGCTACAGAGGTGATCTTGAAAGCAATGGGAGCTTAATGAAATCATCTTAAAAGTTCCACAACAATGCATGGACGATAGAGTGTTCAGCCAATACTAATTCTTCATTGCTCTTCCATTTTAAACACATATTAAAGTAAATACAATTAAAGTTATATGGTAAATAATTATATATGTCATGATTGTTAAGGTCTGGCCTGATGGCATACTGCTCATAATCTATGTTGGTTTCAATTGAGTGATCTGCCTCCCTCCCTTAATATATTCATGGCCTTGACTAATTATAGAATTTATTAGAACTTTAGCTATATTATCTCAAAATTGGAATAATCACAACACAAAGTTATGGTAAAGATTAGAAACATTATGACAATATTGTAGCTACAGAGCCAACAGGAAAATACCTATTATTGAATAGGTACATATAATTACCTCTATGATTTTTACTTCCATATAAGTCATACTGTTTTTTTGTTTGTGGATCTAACAAGTATTTTGCTTGTTCTCATAGTCTAATATGTGGGAATTTGAATTAAAAAGAACTGCTAAAATAGGATTTATTTTTTATTTCTATTTTTATTTATTTTGTATTTCTTATTTCTAAAGATACTTCAAGCAATTTTAGATTTATTTATTTGTGTTCTTATTGATATATAGATGTGTGTATTGGGAGGTGTGCACACATGTGCATGCTGCTGCACTCTTAAGGAGGTCAGAGAACAACTTGTGGGAGTTCATTCTTTTCTACTTTGTGGGATCTAGGGATTTAACTCAGGCCCAGGGGAAATGCCTTTAACTAGTAAGCATCTCATTGTCCCCAGGATGGCATTTTCTATCTCATCCTTTTGATAATCTGTAGACTAGAACTATTATATACAAGTTGAAAGAAACTCCAAAGACTATTAAGTTAGATCCCTTTAGTTTGCAGAAGTGTTATATTCATTATTTAAGGGGAAATGTGTATAAATCTCTATTCATCCAAGATAGGGAGCTGATGACAAAGTGAAAATGCCACCAAAGTCCAACTTGGTGAGCCAATGAGTTTTGTTGGAGTTACTGGAGTTAGTTACAGGAAGATGAGTAAAGAGTTCCTTAAAGTAATAGAAATGATGAGAAGACAGCATCCTGGATGAAGCCCACCTCAATCATCATGGATGGTGTGTCTTGAAATCTGGAAACCTGGAGCATAAAGCACAACTTGCAGGCACTTCAACAAACAGAAGAAGGTCCTACCCACTCAACTCAGTTGGTCTGACCCTCAGGTTCTTTGCTGCTCTGTTTCTTCCAGGAAGCTTAGCTTGTTTCTGTTTCTTCCAGGTGACTTGACTGTTCCTCTGGTCCTTCCAGGCTGCTAATCTATCCTAAGCCATTTTGAAAAGGCAGCTAAGCATGTCTAAGTGGGTCTCCCAATAGTCCTTAACACTTATATATGCTTGAGGGTAGGGAACCTAAGGAATTTGGTGAGTTTCAGGGACTTTATGAAGACTGAGTTGTTTTTCTTTATGATAAAGAGCTGGACTGAAAAGTATTAATAATTAATTAATAAAAGAAGAGACCGTGGATTTGAAAGAGAGCATGGAGAGGATCGTGGGAGAGTTTGGAGTAAGGAAAGGGAAGAAGGAAATGATGTAATTATATTGTAACCTTAAAATAGAGTAGAAATAATTTTAAGAAGAGGTAAAAGAATATTTACCTCCTCTTAGAAGAGTGGTTTTCAACCTGTAGCTGTGCCCCATTTCAGGGTTGAAGGACCCTTTCACAGGTGTGTCATATCAGATATCCTTTATATCAGACATTTACATTATGATTCATAACAGTATCAAAATTACAGTTATGATATAGCAATGAAAATAATTTTGGGGTCACTGCAACACATGGAACTGTATTAAAGGGTTGCAGCATTAGCAAGGGTGAGAACCACTGCCTTAGATCTTCAGGAGCTTCCTTGCAGTGTTGAATGTTTTAGCTCCCTTTAGAACATACTGTGTCTGAGCTCTTGTCCCTCCAAGATGGATGATGTATCATATAGCAAATTGCCACACAACAAAGGTGAGGACTTACATACAGAAAGCAGAAGAGATATAACTAAAACTACAAGACATGTAAGTCAGCTGGAAGATATGTGCCCTTCTTTTGGTAACTCAGAGCCTCTGAGCACGAACACTTGTAGATGCTGGGCTGCCTCTCACTGTCTTAATTATCCTCTGTAAAATTTCCTGGTAAAAATTCATAAGTGAAAATAGTAACATATAATTAAACCTAGAGATAAATGATGGGACAATTCCTTATTCTTCAAATCTATTATTATCATCATATTTCAAATTCTATTTCTTACTTAAATACCTGCATTAAGTTTCCTCCTTGAATTTTTTTATATTTTTAGTTTTCTTTCTTTATTATTGTCTCAGTCTACTCTCTGAATTGTTGCCAAAATTACCTTTCTAAAGATCCAATTAGATATTATTTATTTTCAGTCTATAATTCTTTGGGATTTTGTTTGCTTTGCATTTTTTATTTTTGTCTAGCAAATCTGCTTCTCGCATAAAACTGAATTACTCTAGGGATATTTCTTGCTAACTTAAACCTTAAGCTTTTGAACTCCCATAGGTATATGTGTATGTCCCTAGGTCCGACTGTTCTACACTTTAATTATTTATCTAGCTATACCTCTTTATGTCAGTTAGCAATTTTTTGGTCATGTTTTTTAATATCTATTACCTAGCATATGACCTGATAATAGTAAATGTTCCTTTTGGAGTGAGTGAATGGATTAATTAAACTAGAATTAGGAATGCTAGCAGATGGAGCTGATGATTTGGTAAATATGAACACTTGCTGCTCTTTCAGGGAATTGGTATATGGTTCCCAACACTCAGATGGCTCACAAGTGACTATAATTCCAGCTCAAGACTATTCAATGTCCTCCTCTTGTCTCCACAGAGACCTGCACATACTTATGAGCACTACACAAGAGCACGTGCACACATACAAGCACACAGACACAATAAAAATGACATTAATTTTATAAAAGAAAATGCTAGTACTTTAGAAGTAGGATCATAAATGTATAGGAACTCTTCTGGGAAAGCTGGGGAATCCTAGCAAATTTGCATTGCTAATTTCATAGAGATGATACATTAATTAGGACCCCTTGCTTGTAACTGACAAAAGTTAACACAATATTAGTTTTCCAAAATTATGAAATTCCATAGAAATTAATTGCAATCATTAATTAATCTAATTCTTTAGATGAAATCTTGATTCAAAAGAATTATAAATATTCATGAAAAAGAAAGCATGACTAAATTTTGGGGAAAATTCAAGAATACTATGGTCTACATTTAATATAGATTTTTTTCTTTTTAGCTGAATAGTATTCCATGTTGTATATATTTCACATTATTTTACTTATCTGTTCATCATGTGAGAGACATTTAGCTTTTCCCATTTATTAGCAGCAATGAATATGAGTAAAATGTATCTGTGTTTGGCATGTAGAGTCCTTTGTTCATATGTCAAGGTTGGGTCAGATTGTGGGTTTAATTTTTAGCTGTTTGATAATTCTCCACATTGTTTTCCATAGTGGCTAGACTAGTTTGCAACCCACCAATAGTGCAGGATAGTTCTTTTTTACCCCTCCTCCTTTCCTGCCTTCTTTATTGTTTTATATCTGCTATAAAAAGCAAAGTCAGTTGACTTCTATAGCAGATATAAAACAATAAAGAGATGTAAATACTGAAAAAATAAAAATGAATATTTAAGACTTAAAAATATGGCAAATAAAATAAAAACACATACCTATGCACAATAAGTATTACTGAAAATATTAAAGGCTAAATAAGCTCAGAATATAATATCTGCTGTGTTTTAATAGATTAATGGCTCTTAGAATCCACTTGCCAGAGGCTTGTTTCCCTGGCAGGTACTATAAGTAGATATCATGAACCTTTGGTGAAGAATTGAAGGAAGGTTCTTCGGACATGGTGAGGATGTCATAAGCAGGATTCTGAGACTTTTGAAACTTCCTGTCTTGGTCTATTCCCTGAGTCATGAAGTTAATGAAGCAAATAATTTCCTCTGTTGTGTGCTCATACTGTCATGTATTTCCTTGTCAAATGAGGAGACGAACATAAACCTCCGTTTTCTTTTTATGAAGAAACATGTTTACTGTCTGAGGTTTTTTCTTACTACTGATGGAAAGCTGGCTAACACAACACTTTTAATCTAATATTTGTTGAGATGATTAATCTTGTCAATTTGATAGCACATAACAGCTGTGTAAACAAATCTCCAGGTAGGTCTATGAGGGGTTATCTAGGTTAGGTTAATTGAGGTGGACAGACCCATTCTAAATGTGGGTAGTACAACTCCATATGCTGGGAACTGAAGCTGAATGAAGAGGGGAAACACATTGCTTTCTTTTTCTGACAAAAAGCACAATGTGATCACTTGTCTTTTATTCCTGCCACCCATTTTTCCCTTCCCTAGTGAACTCTATTTCTTGTAACTCTAAGCAGAAGTGTGCCCTGTCTTACTGAAGTTGTCTCCCATGTGTTCAGTTGCAGCATTGAGAAAAGGAAGTGATCTATTGGCTTTCTTCCCAAGGAATGATCTTATGGTACATTGGTTGCCTGATATATCTGATGACTACCTGACTTAATTTAAGCAAATGTACTTCCACTATAGCTTTTACCTTTAAGTTACTTCAGGATGACACAATAAATGCTATTGCTGTCCAATTAGATACCATGCACAGTGTCAGACACAGAATATGATGCTTCATTTCCAGATAATGTACCTGCTGCTTTGCTATAATTGATGTTCATGGAAAGAATTCTGTCATAATATATGTTCCAAATCCTTTGTCATCCTCTGCTGAACACACATTTGACTTTGTTTCTAGACATTGATGTGTCACTTGGCATGAAGAATTTTTAGCAATGTTTTAAATTTGATGTTTCATGTGGTTGTAAAATCACTGAAGACTGTATTCTATAGTGTGCACATATCTACTTTTCCATTTGACTATTGAGAAAAGGGATATTTCTCTAAACAATAAAGTTGCTGAATTAACTTACATTTATATTATTAAAAAAAGACAATTTATATCCCATAGCTTTTGTATTTATTGTAATCAGTATTTAGAAGTTCTTGTTTTTCTTAATTCGTGTGGAATATTTTTAAAGTGAACATTCTAAGTGAGACAAATTGTAAACCTGAGATCAAGAGCCTGAGCACCAAAGTATTTCAGCCTGTCCAGATATGTTAGCTTCTTTTTGCTGTATCTTCTAATAGTACAGCATAGGCTTTCCAATAAGATAAGGTTATTTGCTTAATGCTACTTGCCTTCATTAAAAAGCAAGGCCTTTTTCATAAACTCCAACTTTTGTGGGCATTTTATGTTCTGAAGACTTAGAGCCTGAACTTCTTGCATCCTTCTGTTATGCAACATAAGATGTCTGTGGTGTTTTCCCAGGTACAGCTTAGTCTAGTGAACTATTTTTCCTTCTTAGCCATATTCCTATCTCTCCTCTTTCCAAGAGAACAGAAAGAGTTCTTTTTTCCCTTTTACAATTCATGAAGTTAAACCAGAAGCAACCTTACATTGGTGTTCCCTTCTTGTGCCCTCTCCTATATCATATCCATGCCTTAAATAGCAATTACTGTAAGCCAATCTTATTTATCCTCAGTGGTATAGGAAAGAGAACGAGAAATAAGAAGATGAGAGGGGTCAGCAAGTACAGTCCCATGCCACCAAATCTGGTCAACGGAATGGATAAAGTTGAACACTAGTTATCAGGGCTGAAAGACAATTCTAAAAATATAGAGAATAGAACAAGAAAACATGTATTGAATGTTTGATATCTGTAAATATAGGATAAGAGTAAAAGAAAATCTTGAGTTCTGTTTTAAGGTTCCAAAGCAAAGAAAATATAGCCAATAAATTTAGTGGGGAGTTTTGCAAAACTAGGGTAAAATGTAGCCATGAAAATAAAGAGACATTTACAACATCAAACAGGTAAGATGAAAGAAAAAGGACCTTACTGTACAGGTAAAATACTAACAAAGAAAGAATATTAACAGCTGTAGGAGAGTAAAGCCATGTTACATATGCAAGGAAAGCCATCAGAATAACAGCAGAGTTCTGAACAGAAGATAACAGCCAGGAGGAGGATATGGAATGAGGTGTTTAAGGGCTTTACAACACAGTAACTAACAACCCTGATTATGATTTCGAGGAAAGCTATTCTTCCAAACTGAAGAATTTTATGTTCTAGGGCAAAAACAATCTAAAGGGATTGGTGTTCACTGAGTCAGCACTGCAGAAGCTCCTTTGAATGACTCCTACACACCAAAGAGAAAGCTAAATAAATACAGGGAAGAATAAACTGTACAAGGACAGTCAATAAGAAAATGAAGATTAGCCAAGTACCAAAAACTAGGAAGACAATGAAATGACAGGAATCGGTGTGTATCATTCAACAATTATTCTGAGTGCTAATGGTGTCAATTCCCAATTAAAAGAGCAAACTAGCAAATCGTATTTGAAAAACAGTACTCTATCTATTTGATGCCTGAAAGATAAGCACCACTGGCGTAGACATGCACAGACTTACTCTATCTATTTGATGCCTGAAAGATAAGCAGCGCTGGCGTAGACATGCACAGACTTACTCTATCTATTTGATGCCTGAAAGATAAGCAGCACTGGCGTAGACATGCACAGACTTACTCTATCTATTTGATGCCTGAAAGATAAGCAGCGCTGGCGTACTCATGCACAGACTTACTCTATCTATTTGATGCCTGAAAGATAAGCAGCGCTGGCGTAGACATGCACAGACTTAGGTTGGAAGGATGCACTAAGATACTGCAATCTGGGCAAAATACAAAACAGAATGTCAATCAATTCCTGAAACAATATGCTTCAGTCCAGAACTAGGGAGGAGCTAAAGAAGCCAACCATATTGATCAAGGAAGAAACTATCAAGCATATATTGTGATTCTAAACACATATGGATAGAATCACATATCCAGTTTTGTAAAACAATCATTACTGGATATTAAAGTATAGTTGACCCCAATACAATAATAATCTCTCAGTAACAATGGGATTGAAGAGGAAATAAAATCATCAGAGCCCAGGCAGATTCACTTCTGATTTCTGACAGACATTTAAAGGAGAACTAATATCAGTGTTGGTGAAGCCATCTTACGAAGCTAGTATTATCAGACACCAAAACAAAATAAATATGGAACAATTAAAAAGAAATTTCTAGATCAGCATTCCTCACAAATATGGATGCAAAGTTTCTCATAAAATATTTCCAAATATGATTTGAGAATACAAAAATTATGACAAAGTTGACTTTGATGCATGGATGGTTCACTGTACATAGATCAATAAATATAATACATCACATTAATAGAACCAATTAAAAGAAATAGCATGCTTACCTCAATAGAGACAGAAATACCCTTGACAATATCCAATATCTATTCAAGATCAAAGCTCCAAGGAATCCAGAGGAGACATATCTCAGCACCATAGAGCTGTATGAGAAGCTTCCCGGCCAACATTACACTGAGTGAAAAAAATGATGGCACGTTGATCAAAACGAGGAATTAAATTTGTCCACTTTTCCAACCCTTCTTCACTGTAGTCCTTGAAGTGTTAGTTATAGCAATAAGAGAAATGAAAACGATACAAATAGGAAGAGTTCAAGTTAGCACTTTTTGCAGCTGTTACGAGTCTATAAATAAGAGAGCATAAAGCTTTCAGTAGAAAACTCTTAGTACTGATAATTGAATCAAAATAGCAGTGTACAAATTCAACATTCAAAATTCAGTCAATTTTTATACAACGATAAGAAACATGCTGAGAAAACTCATGGAGAAAAATCCCATTCACAAGAACTTCAAAGAAGTAAATAAGATGCTTATTAGGGATATTAATCAAGAAGCAAGGGACAACTAAAATGTTAACAAAAGTTATTATAAAAGACACTAGGATATTTGGAAAAACCTTAACACAGATAAGTGTTATTTGTCAACCTGGCAGAATACTGAATCACATTAGAAGCAAGCTACTGGGTACACCTGAGAAGGATAGCTAGATTAAGGTCAATGTCTGAGAATGTCTGTGGAGATTGTCTAGGTTATTTTAGTGGATGTGTGACAAGCCATCTGAACTGTGGGTAATACCATTTCCTTGACAGGAGATGTTGGGCTATACAGAGTGGAGAAAGTGAATTGAGCACCAGGGTGCATGCATTCAGTGCTCGCTTCTGACTGTGGACTTAATGGTCAAAGTGGTCAAAAATACTCATAACTATTTGTAATGTACAAAACTAAGGTACTGATCAGTGTCCAGCACTGAAGGGGATATTTATTTTGATGCCCAGGAACATCATGGAGGGTGGAGTAGAAAGACTCTAAGAGCTAGAGCATGGGCAAGAGTAACACAAAGCATTGGACTCTGGATCTCTGGAGTTTTCAATGTACTTCTGCCTTTGTTATGTCGGAATCTTGCAAACAATCTTATGAAACAAATAAGGAAAATGTTAACATTTTCATTTTCAATTAACAATATCAAGTATAAGGAAGTTAACTCGTATGAAGTCATGCAGCAAACATAGAAAAAGTTCATGTCATGTGCTAGTATTACTTTTGCAAAATTTGGCATTCTCTACAATGGCTTACAATTTTTAAAATCAGGTAAGATCATGAGCTCTAGGAAACCTGGTCTCACTCCAATTTGCAACTTCAGTAACTATCAGTGTGTGGCATGCAGTAGGCGCTCCTATTAGCTGAATGAATGAAAAAGGCAAGTAATGAGAAGTAACTTTTCTTTAGGTGATATCTACACATAGAGTGACTGAGATGGAAGAAAGACGGCTGTTTGCAAATTGTGCTGGACCTCACAATTTGTTCGAGTAGGAAGGCCCTGGGTTTTCACCACTGTATGTTAGCCTCCAAACTGAACTCAGTCTTCACAGCCTCCCATCATGCTCTTATCTCATACCGCTTCTAGCTCTGAGCTAATTATTTTTTCAAACACTCTTAGAAGCAGTTGCAAAGTCCTTTATACTTTAGTCTTTAGCACCACGTTTGGCATTTAAAAGTTAGCAAGTAAATCTCTATAGATGAATTGGTGGAAAATATTCCATAGATAACAGTAAAGTGTTTGAATGCATGCAAAGTAAAGTGTTTGGGGTGACGGAGGGGAACAGATTTCCTAATACTTAAATATGAATTTCCCCCATTTAAAAATTGAGAATGTCATGGATGCATAATGAATTTTATTAAATAGAGCCCTTTTCATTTTCCTCTATTTTTTAATACTTCACCACTATTTCTTCCCAAGGTTTTACAGTCTTTTGTAAAAACCACTGAGTTCACTTAGTATAAATGGTTATAGGACAAGAGGGGAACAGAAAGGTTCTTAGAGCCAGAGGTAATAGATAGCAGCAGTAAGCAAATGCCAGCATTGGCTGGCATTGCAAGGCTGCTGCACTCATGAACCCAGTAGCTCTTCCATGTACAAATCCAGCATGGATGGTGGTGGGGCTCATGACATTCTTCCATCAGATGAGAAGCTACTGCTAATTGATAGCTGCTGGGAAGGAAAGTTGGTTTTTATAAGGGATATGGGTTTCCACACTCCTCAGTCTGATTCAGAATAGTTGTCTGTCTGTCTATCTTTCTATCTGTCTGTCTATTTGAAAATAGACATGAGAATAAATGCTAGATATACCTAACCAGTTGAAGCACAATAGAGATGAGTTTGCTCTTACAGAGATACTGTTTGCTGTTACTTTAACACATCTCCTGTGGGGTAAATGGAGGGTTGTCTTCTCACAGGCTTTTCTTGTTAAGTGAATTTATATATTATACAGTCATCATTTTGGTACAGTTGTGACTTTTTTAAAAAGTGAACATAGATTGTTCTCTCGCACAGTACAACCAGACCAGTTTCCCCTCCAGTGAAGACTCTTCTCAGCTACCCTCCACCTCCCTCTTCCCCAGATCTACCTCCTTCATTTCTTCTTCAGAAAAGAGTGGGCCTCCAAGAGACAACAGGCAAAAGGAACAAAATAAGATATAAAAAGACAAGGCAAAACCCTTATATTGAGACTTGAAAAGGTAACCCAATAGGAGGAAAAGACTCCCAAAATCAGACAGAAGAGTCAGAGATACCCCCATTCCCACTGTTCAGAGTCCCACACAAACAGCAAACTAACAGCCATAACATACAGAGAACCTGGTGTAGACCCATGTAAGCCTCACACTTGCCATTTCAGGCTCCGATAGCCCCTATGTCCTGCTTGGTTCTTTCAGTGAGGCCAAGTAGTTTGCAGTAGATTTGTTTTTATCTTTTGATCATTTAATAAAGTGTAAAAAATTTAGATTAATAGTTTTGTTATTAGTTTGATATACTGCAAATATCAGTGAACTATTATTATATTGACTATTTCTACTAATTTTCAATGCCTCTTTTAAATAAAATCATCTAGTACATGAAGAACAAGTATATGTAGACTTTCTACCAACTCTTATGCCCTGCTTGCCTTGGTTTCTTTTTCTGCTAGTAGGAGAGGCATTGGGGCTGCAAACTCTTCATACAGCACCTTCCTTCTGGTAAAATCTTTAGAGATCTTCATGGAGTGAACCTTAGTTCCTTATCATTAAAGTCTTGGTCCAAGAGAAGTGAAGTAAGGAAAACATCTTGGTATCCAGGGAAATTCATTTTAATATCATGTATTGTAGTCATTCCACTAATTCTAAAAGAAGTATTCATTCCTAACATGGTATTACTGAATATTTCTCTTCAACTGCCAAAAAGGCTTAGAGCTCACAGTAATTTTTTTTCATACTTGGGTTTATATTTCTTTAAGAATAGATTGACCCTGCTATTATACATGTTGTTCCAATACTCTTGTCCTAAGTGTACACTGTTTCTTGATGAAATCAATTTTTTTCATGTGAAACTGAGCTTTCCAGTATGTATGTAACTTAATGTGTAAATTCTTTGCCTGAATGCACTGCTTTCCCCACACGGCAGCCCAGGTCACCTTCACAACGTCAAGATTAGCTATATGTGAACCATTATAAATGATGTCTTGTGCAGATGTATTGTAAATTGAATTTGTTGAAATATGTCCATCACTTTAAAATTTATGTTTCTATTATCATTTTTATTGCCTTGAACAATCCTGGCCTTGCTTTGTAAAGTTATCCAGCAAAGATACATACATCATTGACAGGAATATCTACCCACTTAATATTTATTTCTTGCAAAGCTATATGTTATTTTTCTTTTTTTTGTCCCTTTAAAAAATGGTGAGCTGAGTAAGTATGACACCAATGGACATGCCATCCTGGATGAGGAAATGCCCACAAAGTATCAACCTTATATAACGCATTACAGGCAACTGAGGAAAGGTGAGGGTGGGAGAGGTCGTCTTCCCTTGGGAAGAACAAGACAATTAGTTGTCCTGTGCCAAATCCCTGAAAACATACATGCAAGTAACATTATATGGATTGAATAGGTTATATTTAGATATGTATGTATACATACATATGTTTGTATATGTCTGTATGTATATATGTATATATACATTGCATTGCATACATGCAATATACATTGCATTCATATATGCTTGCAATAATAATTAGTGAGAAATGAGGCTATTAATTTGAAGGGGAGCAGAAAAAGTTGTACAGGAGGGTTTTGAGGGAGGAAAAGAAGAGAGAACGTAATTATATTATAACATCATTTATAAAATACCCATAAAATGGTTAAGCTCTTCATAATATTAACAACCCCATTTTGAACAAACAGAGAATATAAACCTTGAGTTTTAAGCTTCATAATTTTGTATGCATGTACCTTGGTCAACTTTACTACTGCTGTGTCATGTCTGATTGCACATTTTGGATGTGGAAGAACATACAGTTCTGTAGTCTTTTAGATAATAGGAGACTAAAAGGGAAGTGGAAGGCATTGAATTCAAGCTGAGTCAGTTAAGAATGAAGATCTATGTGGCAGAGATCAACTGGCGGGAGTTGGGATACAGATTTCAACTTTATACTAGGGCATCCATTACTCTTTACCAAATGTTCTATCTTTATAGGACCGCTCTATGCCATGTGCCCGTGTAGACGTATCCAACTGGCCATTTACTTTTAATTTCCAAACGAAAGTTTTATGCCTTGGAGTTTTGAAGGCTTATTTCAATCTGCTTTTCTCATTACTCATGATTTAGAAAAGTGGTCTTGGGAGTAACAGATAACAAGATTTTATTACTATACTCTGAATAACTTAACTATTAGCTAAATATTGAGAAGAATAAAATTTTCCTCAAAAAGTAAATGAGAATTATGCTACATAAAGAGACTTTGAAAAGAAACTTTCTATTATTCTAACAAAAAATTGCTTGCCCTCCAGTTAGACACAGTCTATCTCATAGGCTCCAATCTCTTTGCCTTTGCAAATGCTTTCTCTCCACCCTAAGTGCTTTTCTCCAGGACTCAGGCTGTCAACTTTATTCAAAATTAAAGTCTTCAGTGCTTCATTTGGGATGGCGTTTTTTAAAAAAACCTTCCTTAATTCCTACTTCCCTGAATTTGAAGTGGGTATTTCCCTTATTTGGATCCTTACACAGTTTTATACCTGTGGTTAATGCATGTTTCCTATTTGTCTTGTTTGAGGTAAGCTTGTACATCTGATCCGTCATCCTTCTAAAATATAAGTTTGAACAGAGTCAATGCTTTCCTTTTTCTGTCATTCTTTACTTTTAGTGGATTGCTTGGATTTGGACACATAGAAACTTCCGAGTTAAATTAGTTATCATCAGTAACTTGTGATTTCTCTATATTAAAATTCATAGAACAAGAATAAATGAAGAAATAACAGGGTACATATTAGTTGTATTTTACAGAAGAAGGAATTTAGGTTTAAGAGATTTTTTTGTAGGGTCGCATAGAAAGTTGCAGAGATTTGAATTCATATATACCTGGCATTTTACTTCACTCATAAGGTGCTTTTCAACCAGAAGATATAATATGATTCTTTAGATGTGGTTTATCCAAAGTCAGAGTCCACATGACATTAACTGGCCAATTTCCTTATTTTACAGATGAAGAAATTCAGTTTTAGAAAGAACAAAAGTCTTGTTCAAAGTCATTCAGGTAATAAGCCAGTCTCAGTCTGGGTTCCAAGCCAGCTCTAAACATAGTAATTTTCTAAGAGGCACAGATGCCTCTCTCATTGTGGGCCAACAAAATGGATTGCTCTTCTGAACTTCTGCCCCTCCACCTGGGCCCTCATCTATCACCTTCACAATTAGAGCCTACTTTATTTTGGTTAATGAGATATCGCTATTAATTTTTCTACTGTGGGCCACATTGAAGGTCAAAGATACTGAGCCCAAGCTGTGCTTAGTTTCTAACTGTAAACTTCGGGACAGAAAAGAATTTAAGATTATTTCTGTAATTACATAACAGTACTATTGTTTCTTTTCATTTACTTGTGACTTTTAAAACTTTTTAAAAATCATATTTTTACGTTTTGTATATCTTTGAATATATTGGAAGATTGTGTTAGAAGATGTCAAAGATATTTCTTCATTCTTATGGTCTTGTTCTGTAATTTGGAATAATTGTAACTTAGTTTTGTGTTTCTAGTTGTTTAGTACTAGTGACTCCATTTTTCCTAACAGCTGAGTAGCACTTCACTGTATAAATATATCACATTTTTTATTATCAGTTTATCAGTTAATGCCCATCCAGGCTTTTTCCAGTATCTTGGTAGTCTGAATAGAGAAGCAACAAACATGGATGTATAAGTGTCTGCGTAGGACACTGTACATTCTTTGCTTATATATTCAAGCTTAGGATAGCTATAAATTTATGTAGATCAATTCTCAGCTTTTTGAGTGCTAGCTACACTGGATAGTTACAGGTAGAAGAATGTAAATCTATATATATCTGTTGTCTATACAAAAGTCTGAATTGGTCAAGAACCCCAAAGTAAGACCCTATACTCTAAAACTGACAGTATAGATTATGCACCCAAACTGGTTTTCTGAACAGGACACCAGTAACAGTCATTAAGACAAAAGTTAATAGATGGGACTTGGTGACGCTAAACAGTATATGTACAACAAATGACAGCAGGGTTGCAGCCCACAGCATAGGAACAATTCTTTACCAGTTACCCATCTGATAGATGGTTAGTATCTAGACTATATAAAGAACTAAAAAGACCCTAACCATCAAGAAAACAAATAATCCAGTAAAACTTGGGGGTGGAACTGAGCAGAGTTTGAAAAGATGATGCAGAAATAGCAGAGAAATAATAAACTATTCAGCATCCTTACCCACCCGGGAAATGTAATGAAAACTACGCTGACACCCCATCTTCTTTCAGTCACAGTAGCCAAGATCAATAAGCCAAGTGACAGCACGTGCTGGCAAGGAATCAGGGAAAGGGGAACACTTACTCATTGCTGGTGGGAGTGCAAACTGTTGCAGCCACTATGGAATCTAAGAGCAACTCTTTTCTTTTTCCCTAGTGTCAGAATCATTCTGAAATCCTTGCCTCTGGATTTTGCATCATTAGCATGAACAGATGAAGTAATGAAATGATGAGTCTTTATTATCTATCTAATGTTAATCTTGAAGCACCTACTAGTTGTGAGAATTTTGTTCTGAAATATTTATTTTATTAAATTATTTTTTATTTACATTCCAAATGTTGCCCCCTTTCTCAGTCCTTCCTCCCAAGTTCTTCTCATTCTCCCTACCCTTTGCTTCTCAGAAGGTGCTCCCTCACCCACATATCCACCTCCCACCTCCTATCAGCATCCTCCTACTCTGGGGCATCAAGTTTCTACAGGATTAGGCACATCTTCTTCCTTTGAAACCAGACAAGGCAGACCTCTGTTATATATGTGCCCTGGCCCATGGACCAGCACATGTTTGCTCTTTAGTTGGTAGCTTAGTCTCTGGAAGCATCCAGGGGTTCAGATTAGTTGACACTGTTGATCTTCCTATTGTTTTGCTGTCCCCCTCAGCACCTTCAAAACTTCCTCTAACTCTTCTATATGGATCTCTGACCTCAGTCCAATGGCTGGCTATAAGTATCTGCATCTGCCCTCATTAGATGCTGATAGAGCCACTCAGTGGATGGCCATACTAGGCTCCTGTCTGCAAGCACAATATGGCATCAGTAATAGTGTCAGGGTTTGGTATCTACCCATGGAATGGATCCTAAGTTGGCTGGTCACTGGATGACCTTTCATTCAGTCTCTGCTCCATTTTTGTCCCTGCATTTCCTTTAGATAGGAACAATTTTGGGTCAAAAGTTTTGAAGATGGGTGAGCAGCCCATGCCTCACCTGAAGGCCATGTCTATCTATTAGAGGTGATCTCTTCAGATCTCCTCTCCCCACTGTTGGGCATTTCAGCTAAGGTCATTTCCATTGACTTCTGGGACCCTCTCACATCCCAGAACTCTGGGACTGTCTAGAGGTTTCCCTTTTTCCTCCTACCCCCACTGCTGCATATTTCCAGTCATGTTCCTGGCCCTCTGGGCTTTTCTCCTGTGTGACCCCATACCTGAACCTGTTCCCTTTCCCCCTTCCCTCTGCCTCCTGTGATTATTTTGTTCCCTCTTTTAAGAGGGACTGAAGTTTCCACACTTGGACCGTCCTTCCTGTTAAGCTTCATGCAGTCTGTGACTTATATCCTGGGTATTCTGTACTTTTTGGCTAATATCCACCAATCAATGAGTACATACTATATATGTCCTTTTGGGTCTGGTTTACCTCGCTCAGGAAGCTATGTTTTTTCTTTTTTAGTTCTCTTCATTTGCCTGCAAAATTCATGATGTCCTGGTTTTAATAACCAAATAGTGCTTCATGGTGTAAATAAACCACATTTTCTGAATCCATTCCTTAGTTGAGGGACATCTGGGTTGCTTCCAGCTTCTGGCTATTATGAGTGAGGCTGCTATGAACATAGTAGAGCATGTGCCCTGTGGGCTGGTGGAGCATCTTTTGTGTAGGTGCCCAGGAGTGTTACAGCTGGGTGTTCAGGTAGAACTATTTTCAATTTTCTGAGGAACTGCCAGATTGATTTCCAGAGTGGTTGTACCAGTTTGCAATCCCACCAACAATGGAGGAGCGTTCCTCTTTCTCCACATCCTTGACAGCATCTGCTGTCACCTGAGTTTTTTATCCTAGCTGTTCTGACTGGTGTGAGGTGAATCTCAGAGTCGTTTTGATTTACATTTCCCTTATGACTAAGGATGTAGAACATTTCTTTAGGTGCTTCTCAGCCATTCGAGATTCATCTGTTGAGAATTCTGTTTCTTTTCCCCATTAATAAATCTGCTTTTAAGAAATTTTAAAAAATAAAGCAGATACAAGTATTTTTTACCTCCAGTACATACCCATATTATCAGCTTCTCTCCAACTTCCAACTCTAAATGAATAAAAAAATATTATAATTTTTCAATCAAAATTATAAAAGCAAGATTCCTCCAGATACTTTTGTCCTTCTGAAATAAAATATATTTCACATAGAGCAGAAAATCATAATCATTTCTGGAATTCATGTTTTGAGGGCTCCAGTGTTAACAGATCATCACAGAGTTTCTTGGTGTTGCACGCCATCTTATGTGGTGTCAGGTACTGTGCATATTTAACTCAGTGCTGTAATTACTCACGCTAAGGGGCTTATTCTCTTTCTTCTCACCCTTCCCAATTGCAAATCTGAGTTAACTTCTGAGAGTATGCATATTGAGGAGACAATAGACTTATAAATAAGTAAATAAATTTGACCCTTTGCAGGTTATATTTTAATAAGATAATTTATACCACAGAAATGACAAAGTATATTAACATTATACTAAAATTCCTAAAGCAAAGAGATTCACTATGCTATTGATGAAGCCAGGAATAGACCCACAGAGTCAAAATCCATAGTTCATATAATGGATTCTATCTCTTACCACTGGGAGTTTAATATGGGTGTGTATGGATTTTATGTTACTAAGAGTTGGATAAAGGCTATGAGAAAATAGTCTTTTAAAATTAAAATGCATCTCAAAATGTCCTATAAAATCTGCTTTTTGAATAAAATAATTTTTTATGAAAAAGGAGCAGAGAAGGGAGGGCTTTCTGCTTCCCAAAGTCTTATGCTTTTATTTATTTATTTTGCTGATTTTGCTTCTGACCTTTGTGGTGACCTTTCCCTTTAAAGGCTCATTTACATCTTATATACTAACTGATTTCTTTGGGTCCTTAAAACAAACTTGTGGTAGCTTTGAGTTTCCTAAATATACTTCACCAACTAAAGATAAAATTTAAATAATTAAAAATATTTTTAAAGTTGAATCAGTACCTGAAAAAAAAAATCATGGAACAAGAGTCTACTGACCAAGATTTGGGAAGTGTGTTATCTGTCTTTGTTTGTAGAGGCTTCTGTGAGAAGGCTAGGTTTCTTACACAGTTTCTTTTTTAAACTTCACCAATGTTCCATGGACCTGAGGAGTTTGTACACACTATTTTAACAATAAGTTTTCTTAATATTCCTGATAATATGCTTTTTGTCTATTGTACCCAACTCATTCTTTAAATCCCAGTGAGATCAAATTTTCTAAGAGAATATTGTCTCCCAATTTGTCTTAGTTAGGGTTTCTACTGCTTCAAGGATCCACCGTGACCAAAAAGGAAGTTGTGGAGGAAAGGGTTTATTTGATTTCTACTTCCACTTCATAGTTAATCACAGAAAGAAATCAGGAAAGGAACTCAGAGCAAAACACTGGAGGCAGGAGCTGGTGTAGAAGCCATGGATGGGTGCTATGTACTGGTTTGCTTCCCATGGCTGCCCAACCTGCTTTCATAGAGAACCCAAGACCACCAGTCCAGGGATAGCACCACATCATGTGTAGGCTGAGCCTTCCCCCATTGATTACTAATTGAGAAATTGCCACACAGCCTGATCTCACAGGTGCATTTCTTCAATTGTGGTTCCTTTCTCTGGTGATTATAGCTTGTGTCAAGTTGACACACAAAATCAGCCAGTATACTACTGTAAATTATGTTCCAACTATTACTTATTTTCTTAAGTCATCCAGTCTCATGAGAAATATTGAATGATTTTCTGAGGGAATTTCATAGGATCGTAAACTGAGCTAAGCACTTTCTCTGTGTCTTAAACTGGTTTTATGGAAGAATGAAAACTCATTAAGCTGTTGAGTTTTATTATTTATGAAAGGTCAATACATGTAATGTTGTCTTTTGATGGTTACAGATTGGTTTGCATGCACAAGGCTCTGGATTTGATACATAGCACTGCACCTCCATCCCCAGATCCAACAACAACTCAGAAAAGAGAGTCCTCTGAGTTCTGTAATGCAGTTGAGAATGAGTTAGACACAGGGCTGAGAAACTGTGTGAAAACACCAATTTGGTTCTTATTTCAATTTGAATACAAAGCAACATGACCTGAGCAGCCATAGCTGTATGAGGAATGGCAGGACTCTGCATACAAAGCAATTCTATTCACCAGTCCTCCAACTCTTAATCAAGTGAGAGAAATGTCACAAAATTCTTCTCTCAGACTCCAGTAAGTCAAATATATTTTGATGTACCAAGTTTGTGACACGAGCCAGAAATTGGTGTATTCTGATTTTCTAACAGGTATGATTGACACATCCTTTGAGAACATTGACAAGCTAATGTTAATATGATCCTTATTAACCTACTAGAGGTATCACATGTAGTCACTAATTTATTTTTAAATGAGTGCAAATACATTTCTTGCAAAGGAAGGAAGTGAGGATCTTTTGACAATTTCAGTGTTGCTACAGAGTGACAGAATAATTTGAAAGACAGAAAAGTAAACTAAAAACTTCCTAGTACCTAAATATAAATTCCCTTCCTCCCAGCAGAGTTAATGTAGTACGAGTGACATTATGAATAAATGTGGGGAACTAGAGTTTTGAACCTTGGCTGGCATTTTATTGATTTGTTCAATCTTTAACAGAAAAAAAAAAGTCAAGGAGGACTAGGGTAAAAGTAGAAAGAAAAAAAAAGCCTCCAATGATTTTGGTGTTTGAATTTCCACCTAGCATTTCATAGCCATAGGACCTGAACAACTTTAGGTTAACACATCTGAGTCAGTTTCTTCATCGCTTCAGTTGCAATTATAAATTCCTATTTTGGCAAAGCTACATTCTCTGAAATTAGTGTGTTAATCACCCCACTCCTAAGTTCATATTCTCAGGATTGTCCATGTGCAGAGTCACCACCTGAAGGCCGGTGAGTCATTAAATGATGAACTTTGGGTACTTGTGTCAACCTCTTTCTAGCTCTGTTGCCATATATGTCAAAGATATGATATGTGATAGGGATTGGAGAAGTAGAGTAGAGAAATAGAGGATTAGTTCTCATATTACCAGGTGCTATGCAAGCTGCCAAGAGATAAAAGCAAGTGAGAGTCCTAGACCCCTGTAAATGACCAGAATTGTGAGATATATTGAAAGGTTCCAAATACCATTTACATCCCGGCATAGCCAACAGCCATCTAATTGGACTTAAGGCCCAGTCAGTAAGAGGGAAATTATGCCTGGTTCTATAAACATAGCCTATTACTTGTGGCTTGTGAGGTTATGGGCCCTAGAAGAGAACCTGGTACTCTAGTTTTCTAAAGTAGTATAATTTCTAACTGTATTCTAATTACTATTCTAATACTTGTATGCATCTTTATCACTCATCCCTCATTAAAGAAGCTTCTTCTTGCAGCAAAGACCATTACAGAAAATGATGACTGGTCAGAATGTAAACCACTGACCCTGGATGCCAGCCCCAGTTGATGCATTTACAGTATAACTCCTACATGTAAGGCTTAGAGAACATCACAAAATAGGAGAGTAGAAAAATTATAAGCGCAGAGAACCAAGACGTCTGTTGGGATTTAGTATCTTATGTATGACAGGGAAATTACATCCATAAAATCTCAATAGTATATTTGCCTAAATAAAATTGACATGGTAATGTGAATGTGGAAATCTAACAAGGACACATCATTGTTAGAAATGGTTGCTGATAGAGGAGGAATATGTCTTTTCCAGGAATGAGCCTCTGGATAAGCTATCAAGTCCCCAGCACTAACTTCTAAACATATAGTCATAGAACAATAAAAAATGAGCCCAGGCAGTTCTATTTATAAGTTTATATTTATCTGTGTGTACAAAACAAATGAAAGTATAAGATTCTGGTGTGGGGGAGAGGTTGGAGGGAGTAAAGGAAGGTGGGAAAATGATGAAAATGTAGTATTTATATATGAAATTCTCAAAAAGTAAAGTTAAAAAAGGAGTACAGGGGCAAGGAAAAACTTCCCATATACTCTCCTTGCTCTCTCTCATATTCATGGCCTCTTTTTTCTTGTTGTTTCACATGCACACACACACACACACACACATACATGTATATGTACATATATATTCCTAAATATAAGCTGCTCAGTCTGAATAATGTCATCTGTGTGAATGTTTTCAGGCTTGACTGTTTAGTATTGGAAAACATTTGGAGGGCAGAAGACTGTACCCTGCTCTCAGCACTCTTTAGTTGCCCTAGTTCTCTGTGCCATGTGCTTTCAGAAGGACATTTTGGCTTGCTTATTGTTATCATTGTTCAGTTCATGCTCAGGAGGTCATGTTGGTAAGACTTTATGGGAGTAGCTTCTGACATTATTATAGGAGAGTCTCACAGCAAATCCTCTGATCCTCTGGCTTTGAAAATCTTTCGGTCAGCTCTTCCTCTTTTGCAGTGTAACCTGAGTTCTAGGTGGGGGCTATGTTTTGTGAATGGGACTGGGCTTCACAACTCTGCATTTTGATTATGGTTTTGTTTGTTTGTTGTTTTATTGTTTTGTTTTGTAATACTTTCCACCTGTTGCTAAGAGAACTTTCCTTAATGAAGGTTTAGAAGTACACTTATCTGCAGGTATAAGGGCAGATATTAGTTTTTTAGTTGAGTAAAATAGTGGTTGTAGGTTTTCCTCAAGATCTATGACTTCATTAGTCCTTAGATTGGCTGGGTTCCCAGTACTGGGCATGATTTCCTTCCTCTATGAGCCTGTCTTAAGGTCAGTTAGGGAGCTGTTGGTTACTGCCAAGATATGTGTGTCACTGCACATTGTATAGCAGTGCTGACTGAGATTCGTAGGCAGCCTAGCCAAGTAGCACAGTTGGTTGCTTCCCTCCTTTGCAAGCTTACAGGGGACCTGTGGTGCCATGGCATTCACAATCAGGAAGGAGGCATTCAGTTCAGGGCTAGCTCAGGTGCCTCTGAGCTTTGTGCCTGAAATATGTGGTGTCCAGCAATAGACTTACATTCCACCTCTGGGGACAATGAAGTAGAATAGAAGTAGGCTGTTTCGGGGAAGACTCTTCAGCAACTATGACCAACAATTTGAAAGAGCGATTCTCACATCCAGTGTTACGGTTTTTCTTAGGTCGTCTTTGACACTTGGAGGTAGCTTTGTTAACTTTGATGAGAAAATCCATTTACACTATATGATATTTAAATGCAGACATAAGTATTATAGATTTTATTTTAGATAAAGTTAATAGTGAGATTCCTTATGACTATTCCAGATCCTTACTGTATTTTATCCTCCTCCTTCTGTATTTACTTCCCTTTTCTTCTCTAAAGAGTTATATGTTTCACATTTCTCCAACCACATCACTTATATCATGTTACTCTCTTGTCTGTTGTTTTTCAATTTTCCCATCCCAGCAATGGTTTCATTATACTTTCCTGGTTTCTGTATTTATCCAGATATATATTCATATTTTATTATTTGGAGCTAGGAGCCTCTAATAAGAAAGAACATGTGATGTTTGTCTTTCTGGGTCTGGGATATCTCTCTTAGTATGATTTTTTTCTAGTTTCATCCATTTATCTGCAAAGTTCATATCTTCATTTTTTCTTTATAGCTGCATATATTTTATATTGTATATGCACCATATTTTCATTATTAATTTGTCCATTGAAGAACATTTAGATTGTTTCTATTCCCTAACTATTGTAAATTGAGAAGCAGTGAGCCTAGCCAAGTGACTGTGGACATCAAGTCCCTTGGGCACATGCCAAGGAATAACTGGATCATGTGCTAAATCATTTAAGGTTTACTCTTTGATAATACTTCCCCATTCACAAAAACTTCAAATAAAATATAACGCTTAGGAATAAACCTAATGAGGGAAGTGAAGGAGCTCTACAATGAAAACTTAAACCTGTGCAGAAAGATGGGCATTGGAAAATGGAAGACCATCCCATGCTCATGGATTGGTATTTTTTAATGCTATAAAAATGACTTTTTGTTACCAAAGCAATTAACAGATTTAGTTCAACCCTAACCAAAATACTTATCCCATTATTTACTGAAATAGAGAAAAAGTTTCATAAAATTCATATGGAATCACAAAAGAATCTGGATTGCCAAAACAATAGAGGCATTACCATTCTAGATCATAGAAACAGTAATTAATACAATATGGTAATGGCAGAAAACAGACATGTCCAATGGAACAAAATTGATGACTAAAGCATGAACATATGTAACTTCAGCTACTTAATATTTGACAAGACACCAAAAATATATATGAGAGAAAGGAAGGCATTCAACAGATGGTGCTGAGGAAACTTGATGTCAGCATTCAGAGAAACTAAAATAGACTTGTTATCTGTCACCTTACACAAAATTTAATTCCAAGTGGACCAAACGTCAATTAACTTTTTTCATTAATTAATTTATTTAGTCACTTTAAATTCCAGTTGCAACCCCCCTCCTCCTGGTCCCACTCTCATACAGCCCCTCCTTCCAGCCCTTCTCCTCTGAGAAAGGGGAGGCTCTCTCCTGGGTATCTTCCCACACTAGCACATCAAGTCACCACAGGAATAGGCACATCACCCCCTGAAGCTAAACATGGCAGCCCAGTTAGAGGAATGGAATCCTCAAGCAGGCCACAGATTCAGGGAAAGCCCAGGCAATAGCCAACATCTATTGCAGTTGTTGGGGGACCCACATAAAGACTTAACCTCACATCTGCTACATATAGGCAGGGAGCTTAGGACCATCCTGTGATTGCTCTTTGGTTGGTGGTTCAGTCTCTGGGAGTCCACAGGGTCCAGGTTAGTTGACTCTGTTGGTCTTCTTGTGGAGTCCCTAATCATATGCTAGTCTCTCAATCTTTCTCCTAAGTCTTCCAAAATACTCCTATGTTACATAGTTGTGTCAAATTCTATTTGAATTTTATAAAGACAGAAAATGTTAAATATTGAACATCAATAATTCTAAATGTACAAAACAAAGAGAGGGCAATACATATAAATAATATATATTATATGACATATATAATATATAAATCATTTATATATATATAAATGATATATATAATATATCCCACACTAGCACATCAAGTCACCACAGGAATAGGCACATCACCCCCTGAAGCTAAACATGGCAATATATAAATGATTTATATATTATATATGTCATATAATATATATTTATATATATTTATATAAACGAAATTTATATCTGGGTTGCTAGAGAATATCATAAAAGACAAATTTGGTGTTTGGCATTTTGCAGTAGTAAAACTTTAATTAACTGGATAAAAAATTTTGGTGCATAGATTTCTAGTATGAGAGTATCCAAGTCTGTCTGTCTTCTATACACAGTTGAATCTCTTTTGAAGAGTTGCAGCACCATAGAGTACAACAACTTGTGTACTAGGGAAGTTTTGTTCATGGTTTGAATCTGACCAGTTCTTTGAATTTGGGGGATTTGCTTCTTCTACTTGGGATTTTGTTATTCTATTGATCAACTGAATGGGTTGGAGGATTATAATAAATTATTCTAACAGTCTTTTTAACTCCAAGAATTAATGATCCTTAGTTAAAAATGCTGCCCGAACATCTTACAAAAGGATCAATGAGCTTTGAAAGAACCTGCAATTTCTTCTACCCTCTGCTCCACCCTTTGTACCGTGTATGAACAGAAACTCAGAATTGTATGAATTCAGATAGTAGGAGTTTCTTCTATAATGCCTGTCCTTGGATCTTCAATCTCTTTTTAGAAGCTTCTTGTTATGGGAACTTATTCTTTGTAGTTGGCAGTAGGTCACTTCTTTTATCCAACTGATCAGCTGACAAGGAAATTTTCCTACCATTGAACTGAAAACGGTCTCTCTGTAGCTTACTCCATTTCTTCTGTGTTCTGTCAGGTGTGTGTTTCCTTCACATCCCAGCTTTTCTACTTACTGGTTTTACAATAGTAGGAATATATGAACCCTTTGAACATCTATTTTCTCAGCTTACAGTGTGAATCTGAATGTTATTACCCATAATTTCATGATTAGTATGAGATAATAATAAAAACAATAGGATTGTAACTGATTGGAGAATACTTTGCAGAAGATGTGATAAAACAGTGATCATAAAGAATAGGAATTTGCTGCAGATGTGTGAGTTTGGCAGGAGTCCATATTTAGGCCAATTCTTTATTACACAGAGAAGAAGCACTGATTTTATGTGAAAAACAAGTTCAAAAAGTGTCTAGCCACTAGTCTGGCTAGGACTTCAAATGCATAAGGATAAGGAGAAAGTGGCAGTAGGTAGCTCACAGTGTTAAGGTGTGTAATGAATGTACCTTCAAATAGCACAGTACAATGGCTTTTTCTACCATGGCATAACATATACACATACACATACATAGGGCTTTAACCAATTGCTGAGCAAACCTGAACATGTATATATATTTTCTTGACCTTATTCAATAAACAATATAGTTACTGTTTCAGTTGAGTTAGTAAGTAATCTATTGATGATTATAAATATATCCGAGGAAGTGTGAAGGTCATATGCAAATTCCATACCATTTCACATAAGGGAATTAAACATCTCTGTATACATTTAAGCTGTGGGAAGTAAGTCCTGAAACATATCTTCCATGAATACTGAATGACAATGGTACTCTAGAAATTATTGAGTTTAAAAACAAAATCATGAGATGTTATTGGTTAAACAAGGTTCATGAGACTAGATTTTAGAAATATTTTACTACTGTAATTTTAGTGGAATGGAGTAATAGAAAACAACTTTTTTCTGCACTTGTAATAGGTACCCAAGTGAAAGAGTTAACTTGAATCAGCTCTTGAAGTCCCCTTGGCGCCTAGCATGAGAAAGCACAGTGTCTTTCTGTTAACTAAGCCAGTTTGCTTACTTGGTTTCACTGAGTCTAGGCTTATGACATAAAATAAATCCTCCTTTACTTTTCAGGAGGCATGGCTGTGTATTCTGGAAGGATCTCTGATTATGAGACCTGGTTTCAAACCTCAACTCTTTAACAGTTTTGCATAAAGCAGCTTTCATGGTCTTCATACCAGTTTGTTCCCTATTTTCTGCCCACTGAAATCATAAGGGAATTAGACTCTAGTTGCCAAAGCCCCTTGAAAATCATGTTGTGCATTAGTGCTCTGCTTACAAGAGATTTAACTCAGTGAGAGGAAACAAGTACACATAATAACAGCTCTGAACACACGGGTTAGACCTAGGGTCAAGTCAGTAAGACCTTCAGTTTGGCTTCAATAGCTATGACTTGTCTTCTTGCTCACTGACTTTGGAGTTTGGGGATGGACACCTCACAGATCTCTCTTCTCTTCCCCAATTTATTAAACTTTGCAAGAAAAACTTGACATGCCACTGAGGCAGAGGTGACAGTATTAACAACAGATTTGTGTTTCATGAGGGTTCCTTCTGTAAATTCATATTGTATTTAAAAAACAAAATATTTGCATACTTAGTTATTCAAAAATTACTTGTTTCACACACAAATTGTGGTTCATACACAAGAGAATTAGTTCTGATATTAAACAACAAGGAAAAGAATGGATTTGGGGAATTCATGAACTCCATGCATAGTGTGTTTCTCATTAAGTTCACATTCATTTTCGTCTAAATGTACTTTACCAGCCACCTACCATGCAGCAGATAATGTTCCAGAGAATAAGTGAGCCACAAAGGGCTCAGTGGTGCTACTGAGATCTGCAAGCATCAAGCCTATGGTGCCTTTATTTCTTAGGCATGGCTCCTGGGAATAAAACAACTTTATGCTGTAGCAAGAACAAAGTGACTGAATTATTAAATTTAAATTCAGTTTCCTTTTAATTCCTAATATTGAATGTTCTCAAGCTCCTCAACTTCCCTGACTCAGTTTCCTCAGAATCACCAGTGGTCAACTTCCCTTGGGA
Source organism: Rattus norvegicus (assembly GCF_021556685.1). NCBI lineage: Eukaryota > Metazoa > Chordata > Mammalia > Rodentia > Muridae > Rattus > Rattus norvegicus. The sequence continues at coordinate 131,519,284 of NC_141538.1, forward strand.
GTCTTTTTATACTTCTACACAGAATGCCTAGAATTTTTAGGTGAACCTGGCAGGAATATGAGGGATATGTTTATATCTCTCAGGGTTGTTTTGTTTGCTTATTTGTTTGTTTGTTTGTTTCTTTATTTGTAGTGGCTTGTGTTTGTTTGATGAAGAGCAAGATAAAAGCAGTGACCAAGAGCTGGAGAAATTGTTTGTCAATTGAGATAATGTTGTACAGGATCCAAATTTGAATCCAAATTTAGCACCTATGTTGGGTGACTTGGAAACGCCTGTGATTCCAGCTCCAGGGAACTAGTTCTTGTGGCCTCTGTGGGAACCATGATTTGTGTGTACAGACAGATGCACAAACACATATGCATAACTAAAAATAAATCTTAAGAAGTAATTTTAAAAGTCCTAAATGGTGATTGTTCAAATGGGGTACTCATTTGAATAGTTGAATAACTTAAATAATAGACAATTTATTAGACAGTTATTTCACTTAAATACTTGACATAGCTTTGAGCTCCCTGGACAGAGGCACAAATAGCATATTGATTATAGTATTTCCTGTGTTCTATAAAAGAACACAGAGTTGTCAATTGAGAAATGCTTTTTTTCTCCCTACATTCTAGAAGTGATTATTATGCATATTCTTTTTCTAAGAAATGTGTTTAAATTCATGGCGACTATGTTTAATCTAGAATTGTTCAAAGGTATTAGGTTGCTTCTCATGTGTGAACATTTCTTACATAGGCCATCTATAATAGTTGCCTACAAGCAGCTTAACATTTCTATTTAAAATGTACTTTTAATTAACATACAGGAGCATAAAAATTATACATGTTAAATATTAATCTGTTGTGTTTCTATATCTTGTATTATGTACAATTAAATTATGCTTAATTGTGATTTTATCCTCAAATACATATCTTGTTCTTTTTTTTCTTTTTTCCTTATTTATTCACTTTACATCCTAATTGTTGCCCCCCTGTCCCCTCTTTCCAAAGTCCCTCTCCCCACCCCTACCCCTTTTTCTCTGAGAGGGTGGAGGTACCATGTGGGTATACCCCAACCCTGGAATATCAAACTCTGAGGGGCTAGGCACATTCTCTTCCACTGAGATCAGACAAGGTAACCCAGCTAGAAGAACATATCCCACAGACAGGCAACAGTGTTTATGATAGCCCCACACTCCAGCTGTTTGGGACTCACATGATGACTGAGTTGCACATTTTTCACATATGTATGGGGAGCTTAGGAGGACCCTGTGCATGTTCCTTGGTTTATGGTGTAGTCTCTGAGCGCCCCAGGAGTCTAGGTTATTTGATTCTGTTGGTCTTTCTGTGGCATTTCTATCACCTTCAGGGCCCCCAATCCTTCCCACAACTCTTATATAAGAATTTCTAAGCTCCATCTACAGTTTGGCTTCATGCATAACGAGTATCATTAATAGTGTAGGGATTGGTGCTTGCCCACAGGATAGGTCTCTAGTTGGTCTGGTTTTTGCTTGTCCATTCCCTCAGTCTCTGCTCCTTTCCCTGTCAATGTATTTCTTGTAAACAAGATATAATTTAGGTCAAAAGTTTTGACTAAACTTTTGGGTTGGTGTCCCTATAGCTTCACTGGGGTTCCTGCCAGGCTATAGGATGTGACCTTTTCAGGTTCCATATCTGCACTGCTGTGAGTCATAGCTGAGGTCACCCTTGTTGATTCCTGGGCACTTCTGGCATGTTCTTGAGATACCCCACACACACCTCTCCACTCCCCAATCCAGTTGCAGATTTCCCTTCATTTTCATGGTCATCTGGCTATTTTTCCTCTTCCTCCCCTCACCTGATCCTGAACCTCCTTTTCCCTCTGTATAGCCTCTCCTGCCCAGTTCTATCCCCCATCTGCCTCCTAGGACTATTACAGTTTCCCTCTAACTGATATTCAAGCATCCTTGCTTGGGCCTTTAGGGATTCTTGCTTAACTATGTTCATAGCAGCTTTATTCATAATAGCCAGAAACTGGAGACAACCTAGGAGTTCCTCAGCTGAAGAATGGATAAAGAAAATGTGTTTCACTTACACAGTGGAATACTAGTCAGCTATTAAAAACAAAGACATCTTGAATTTTGCATGCAAATGGATGGAACTTGACAATATCCTGAGTGAGGTGACACAGACCCAAAAGGACATGGTATTTGCTCACTTGTAAGTGAGTATTGGCCATAAAGTACATGATAACCATGTTACTCTTCACAGACCCAAAGAAGCTAAGCAAGAAGAAAGGTCCCAGCAAGGATGTGTTTTTCATGTTCTTATGAGGAGATTCTCCATGCTACTGATAGTATATATAAATATATGGTATCCGTGCTACTTATATTATAGATAAGTATATGGTACCCATGCTACATATAGTATATATAAGTATATGGTGTTTCATTATCATCTACATGTCACTCCACTTCACAATTACACGCCGAACTCCTCAGTCCTGTGCTCATCAACACTCTCCCAAGTTATGGTAAGTCTTGTTCTATCTCTAGCTTCTGTGGAATCAGCTTTTTAAAATTCCACACACATAGGTGTAAGAACATGCAATAATTGTGGAATGAAACCTCTAATGGAAGTTCAACTATTAGATATCTAGATATATTGTATTTTGCTATCTTATTGTTCACAAGTCAAAGATATCAATAGATTACTAGCAAATCACTCTTTCCCCTCTCTCAAATGCTGAGTATCTTAGTGTTAAGATAACATCAAAATTGCTAGGGACTCTTTTGGATGTATACATAAAATGGGTATAAACTAACATAGATGAAAAGAAATCTAGACTAATATATGATGTGGATTTGATTTTGTTCATCAAACAGAAATTTAAAATCAAATAAACATTCCCTGTACAGCAGTTTTATCTTTATAGGAAGTTGTGGGGTAGTATAGTGGGAGGAACATATTTCAGAGTATCTATTCTATTTTAGACATTTCACCCAAAATTCTAAATATCTTACTTTTTTATAAATAATCACCTAGAGTATTAGCCACATTTTTGCAGATAGACTGCAACTAAGAAAAGTTAATACTTTTGTCTGTGACTACCTCCAGGAAGCAGCAGAGTTAACATTCTACATATCTACATATCCACTCCAATCTTTTACTATATTAGTTATTATTCTTGTGGTGACCATATACAATCACAAAAATCAACTTAAGACAGTGGAGATTTAATTTTGGCTTATAGTTCAGGGGAATGAATCTATCAGAGTACAGTAGGCGTGACAAAAGCAGCAACTCCTAGTTGTAGTAGTATAGTCCTGAGGCAGCTGGGAGTCAGAGTGCAGGCAATGATCAACTTTTCCTCTCTACTCTTTGTTTAGTCTGAGACACAAGACATTGGCATTTGCTATTCACCTTGTGGATAAATCTTGCATTCTCAGTTCAATCTCTGTGAAATTTCCCTGAAAGACATAGCTACAAGTATGTTTAATTTTTGGTGGTTAATGAAAATTAACCATCACACTTATCATTTTCCTACATAAACCCACTGCTTAATTAAGCCAGTCTGCTTAATTGAAGGTTAAAATGAAGGAGTAAATGGGTGTGGAATCTTCATTTGGTTGGAAGAATGGGTACAACAAACTTGAATGACTGGAGTTTAGGCCAAAATTATGACCAAGGAGTCTGAAGGGGTTAATGAAATGTCAATTAAGACTTTCTACTAATTTCTGTTTTACAACTATTACCTGACTCTACAAAAAGCAGGAACTGCTTGTGGTCCTTTAGGTTACTTATGAGATAACAGAGTTTAGTCATTTTGGCTTTAATGAGTATTTACTGCTCTGAAAGTATATATAGTCATAAAAATTATTTAAATGATTTTGATAATGGATTAATTAAAATATGACTCTCTGAAAGTATTCATGTCAAAGGTTCTTATTTGATCAGTAGTAGGCTGAAAACATGAGAAATAATAAATAAGACTTTAAATTGAATAAGACTTTAAGTGACTTGCGATAAAGTCAGGCTCAGGGCCCAGAGTATCTGAATCCAAGTTTAGTGTTTCCTATTAAAGCAATTTAAAGATTTTTCTAAATAATTTTGTCTCATGATAACACTTCACTGAATTTTAAATACTTTGCTTGTGGTTGGTGAGATGGCTTAGTTATTGAATGTCGTTTGTTTATAAGCTTGACAACTTGAGTTCCATCACTTGATCACATATGGCAGAGGGAGCTAATCTACTCCAGCAAATTGTTCTCTGACTTCCACATATGTTCTGTGACATGCACGCATGCACACATGCACACACATACTCACCGCATCCACAAAAATTAATAATAAATCAATGAATCAATAAATAAGTCTTTTACAATTTTCAAATGCTTATTTTCACTGACATAACACTTTAAATTATTATATAATTATGTCACGGTGCTTGAATCATGGGGCATAAGAAAGTGCACTTGAGAAGCACCCAGATGTTTTATTCACAGGGAACTTCTATGATATGTGTTAAAAAAAATAAAGAATCTTAGTAACTTTTTGATTGCTGTGATAAGACACAATGACCAAGGAAAATTATGGAAGAAAAAGTTTATTGGGGTTTACAGTTTCAAAGGATGATTTAAGGCCCTCATGTGTATAACTTGGCAGCAAGAGGACAGGCATGTATAATGCTGGAGTGTTAGCTGAGTACACATATCCTTATCTTCAAATAGAAGGCAGAGAGAGCTAACCAGGAATGGTGTGTGCTTTTGAAATCTCCAAGTTGGCCCCCAATGACACACCTCCTCCAACAAGGAGGAGAACAAAGGTCCAATAGACCTCATTTTCCCAAATAGTTCCACAGCTGAGGATCAAGTATTTATTCTAATATGACTCTGTGAGAGTCTGTTCTTATTCAGACTACTACATTAAGATATATAAAGACACATAGTTTGCATGGACTCTATATATGTTGAGAATTATGGGGGGATCCACCCTCTGAGAGGAAAAAGGGGTAGGGGAAGGGACTTTGTAGGGGTAGAGGGAGGACTGGGAGAGGACAGCAATCAAGATGTAAAGTGAGTAAATTCAACTAAATATTTATAAATTTTCATCTTGTTTTAGGGACTGGATGATATTTTGAATAAATGAACACATAAGGCAATATTATAAAATAACAGTTGAAGAAAACCTTAAGAAAGCATTTGGCTCCACATCTTAACTTTGAAGAGGAAGAAACAGAGATCCTCCCATTCTGGTTTTCCGCTCTTTTCTCATTTCTAGATTTGCCTTTTACATACTATCTTTCTAAGCACAGTCTTGGTTCACATTCATCATGTGTGTTCCTTTTCCTTTTGGCTTCCTCCCCAGTTTAATACCATGGCTTGTCACTTTCTAGCTTAGTTCCTTCTACCCGGGACACTTCATTTCTGTCAGGATTTACTCTTGTATGTGATTTTTGTTTTCCTAATATAAGATTTAACAGAAAGTCATATATATTCTCCTATGTTCTTCTCTGACTTTCCTTTGAAATCCTTTTTAGGAATCATCCTGCCACTTAACAAAATTTCTCTGCATGCCGTCTCTGGATGATTCATCTTTGCCTGTCACACGGGAATGCACACCAACACCTACACATGCAGGTGAATCTGTGCTGATGACATATTTTAATTACAGATTTAGTCAGAAGTAATTAAGTCTTTCTATAACATGGACTGAAACAGAGCTTTTAAAAATGCTTGCAATTTCAGACATCCCAAGTATAGTGTGTGACACCCTGCTCTCAGAGTAGGAAGAAGCCCCCTGTGTAGTTAGATTAATTAATAGAAACTGAATAAATTTAATGGACCTGGAGAAGTGCAAACGATGTTGTTCCCCTCCCCCATCTCTCATACAGATGGAATGGCCGTCCTGGGCTGCTGCAGAGATGGCAATTGCATTTTAATTACTGGACTGATAGCTTCTTCGATGCATCAGATGGATAGGCCCTTTCACAGGACGCTCACTCACTGCCTCCGCTGGTTTTCCCTCGGATGCTGGTTAACAAAACCCAGTAGAAAACACGAAATATGAGGTTCCATTCAGATACCATGAGTAGATTCCCTCTCATCCTGTTCTGTTGCTCGTCTTGTCAGTGGAGTCAGTCCTTGACTCTCATGAAAAAGATGCTCCTTAGTGAGAAAGGAAGAAAGACCCTCTCCCTTCTTCCTTTCTCCTGCCATCCTTGTGGTTATTTTATAGCCTACAAAGCACTCTGTGTTGTTTCACTTAAGCATTGTGGCAGCTCTGAGCCAGTAGTATTATATCCCTTGTAGTGGAAGAGAAGTGAAGTTAGGATGTTAAACTTCTTTCAGTTTAGCACAGTTAATCTGTGTAGTATTAACATTAAGGTAAAACACCTATTTATTTTCTAGGTATACAAAAATACAGGTGGAAAAGTACAGTTTGTATGGTGCGATGTGGGTATGATAGATGACCTCATCTCATTTGATAAAAAACAAAACTAAGGCTTAAGTGGTAAAGTATAGAACAGTATTGACAAGTAGAAAGAATATAGGCAGTGATATGTCTCCTTGGCATATATATCTTTAAAGTTTCTGGCTAAATCTACTCTTAGGGGTCAAGTTTCTACAACTGTAGAGAAGTTGACCTGGAGAGAGTAGAGGTATTTCTAGGATACGATTCTCTGTTGCTCTGGTTACATTTTCTCCCATTCACTGACTAGAAGTCTTTCCTATTCTTCCCATGAACAGTGATGAATAATTTTTGACTAATAACAATGCCCATTCAGATATATAGGAAATGATGACCCTATTTTGAAGTTAATGAATGTCAGTTCTTTGAGGGATATTTAGAATTTGTCACCCAAAATGTGAGAAAGCACTCCTCAGAAATTGAAATATTTGAATATATTACACTATTATTAAGGTAACAATTTTATTATGAGATTCAAAATTTTACTTATCCAGGTGCCAAGTTTATGGACACAATTTTGAAGTTTAGAAACAAATCACTGGAATCATCTCAAGTTTCCTTGGTCTTCATCCAAACCGGAGATTCTCAATTTGTGGGTTTCAAATACAACAGGGGCGGCTTATCAGATATCCTGCATATCAGATATTTACATTATGATTCATAACAGAACAATTATAGTTACGAAGTAGCAGTGAAATAATTTTATGGTTGGGGATCACCACATATGAGGAACTGTATTAAAGGGTTGCTGTATTAGTAAGCTTCAGAACCACAGGTAAAATAAATATTTGATTCAATAGTCTTTGTTCCTAATGATCTCTTCTTGCAATGTGTTCTCCTTTTTAAGAAGGGTCTTTTTTTCCTTTTCACTATAATTTGGTTGTTTAAAGGAAATAGACATCAAATATTCACAGCTGTCAAGGCTTTGATTTATAGGAAAATTATTTGTTCCAATTATAAAGAATGATTCATAGGTTATACAAATGTGTGATTTATTATCAAAGCACTGCTTCATATGTGGGTTCCATTTTCTTTAGCTGTTAGTTAAGTTTGTCCTAGAAATAAAAGTGGCATTAGAATCCGGCTGGTTTACTCTTTTCATCCATTTCCTGAGAAACTAAAACAATGAAGGTATGAAATCACTCATTTGAAACCCCCCCCAAATGTCACATAGTAGTTTCTGTACACAAGGCATTGCAATCTAAAAATGGTGATCATCAGTGGAAAGGGAAGCCCTTGGTTCTGCTAAGACTGAACCCCCAGTGAACGTGATTGTTGGGGGGAGGGTGGCAATGGGGGGAGGATGGGGAGGGGAACACCCATAAAGAAGGGGAGGGGGAGGGATTAGGGGGATGTTTACCCGGAAACCGGGAAAGGGAATAACACTCGAAATGTAAATAAGAAATACTCAAGTTAATAAAAAAATTGGTGATCACATATTTTGATAGGATATGGCAGAGTCCACGCTTGAGAGAGAGAGACCAGGGGGTAAAACTGTTTATTGATTATAGTGTTGTGGACAGATAAAAATTAAACCAGAAAATGAGTAAAAGGGGAAAGATTGGAGACATGCCTAAATAGTGAAATACAGGGAGTGACAACTTACACCAGAGGCCTTTTGAAGAACATATAAAAACCTACTACTATGGAGACTTCCTAAAATATGTATGTATGTGGAAGGAATCTCAGTGGAACTGCCATGTAAAGAGGGAGAAAATCTCCCTTCTCCAAACTAGACACCATACAACACCAAGTAAAACCTTTAGTGCCAGGAATAGGTAATATATTGTTGAGTCATTGGCCAAAGGGTTCCATTAAAATATCATATTCCAGACACCGCCGGAACCTGAAGGAAACAGACCGGATAAACAGTTCTCTGCACCCAAATCCTGTGGGAGGGAGAGCTAAACCTTCAGAGAGGCGGACACGCCTGGGAAACCAGAAGAGACTGCACTCTGTGCACATCCAGACGCCAGAGGAAAACACCAAATGTCATCTGGAACCCTGGTGCATGGAGGCTCCCGGAAAGAGCGGCGCAGATCTTCCCGGTAGCTGCCGCCGCGGAGAGGACTTAGGCAGTACCCCACGAGCAAACTTGAGCCTTGGAACCGCAGGTAGGACCAACTTTTCCCCTGCAAGAAACCTGCCTGGTGAACTCAAGACACAGGCCCACAGGAACAGCTGAAGACCTGTAGAGAGGAAAAACTACACGCCCGAAAGCAGAACACTCTGTCCCCATAACTGGCTGAAAGAAAACAGGTCTACAGTACTCCTGACACACAGGCTTATAGGACAGTCTAGCCACGGTCAGAAATAGCAGAACAAAGTAACACTAGAGATAATCTGATGGCGAGAGGCAAGCGCAGGAACCCAAGCAACAGAAACCAAGACTACATGGCATCATCGGAGCCCAATTCTCCCACCAAAGCAAACACGGAATATCCAAACACACCAGAAAAGCAAGATCTAGTTTCAAAATCATATTTGATCATGATGCTGGAGGACTTCAAGAAAGACATAAAGAACTCCCTTAGAGAACAAGTAGAAGCCTACAGAGAGGAATCGCAAAAATCCCTGAAAGAATTCCAGGAAAACACAATCAAACAGTTGAAGGAATTAAAAATGGAAATAGAAGCAATCAAGAAAGAACACATGGAAACAACCCTGGACATAGAAAATCAAAAGAAAAGACAAGGAGCTGTAGATACAAGCTTCACCAACAGAATACAAGAGATGGAAGAGAGAATCTCAGGAGCAGAAGATTCCATAGAAATCATTGACTCAACTGTCAAAGATAATGTAAAGCAGAAAAAGCTACTGGTCCAAAACATACAGGAAATCCAGGACTCAATGAGAAGATCAAATCTAAGGATAATAGGTATAGAAGAGAGTGAAGACTCCCAGCTCAAAGGACCAGTAAATATCTTCAACAAAATCATAGAAGAAAACTTCCCTAACCTAAAAAAAGAGATACCCATAGGCATACAAGAAGCCTACAGAACTCCAAATAGATTGGACCAGAAAAGAAACACCTCCCGTCACATAATTGTCAAAACACCAAACGCACAAAATAAAGAAAGAATATTAAAAGCAGTAAGGGAAAAAGGTCAAGTAACATATAAAGGCAGACCTATCAGAATCACACCAGACTTTTCGCCAGAAACTATGAAGGCCAGAAGATCCTGGACAGATGTCATACAGACCCTAAGAGAACACAAATGCCAGCCCAGGTTACTGTATCCTGCAAAACTCTCAATTAACATAGATGGAGAAACCAAGATATTCCATGACAAAACCAAATTTACACAATATCTTTCTACAAATCCAGCACTACAAAGGATAATAAAGGGTAAAGCCCAACATAAGGAGGCAAACTATACCCTAGGAGAAGCAAGAAACTAATCGTCTTGGCAACAAAACAGAGAGAATGAAAGCACACAAACATAACCTCACATCGAAATATGAATATAACAGGAAGCAATAATCACTATTCCTTAATATCTCTCAACATCAATGGCCTCAACTCCCCAATAAAAAGACATAGATTAACAAACTGGATACGCAATGAGGACCCTGCATTCTGCTGCCTACAGGAAACACACCTCAGAGACAAAGACAGACACTACCTCAGAGTGAAAGGCTGGAAAACAACTTTTCAAGCAAATGGTCAGAAGAAGCAAGCTGGAGTAGCCATTCTAATATCAAATAAAATCAATTTTCAATTAAAAGTCATCAAAAAAGATAAGGAAGGACACTTCATATTCATCAAAGGAAAAATCCACCAAGATGAACTCTCAATCCTCATCTTTGATTGGTTTATATACAAGTGTGCAATTTCTAGGCTTGAAAGTAAAATGATGCTATCTGGTGCTGGATAGAGGAGCCTTATTTTTTATTATGGCAGCTTGCTATTTATGTAACATGGTGATTTGGTTGAACACAATAAAGTACAGTAGTAACTGATCTCCCCCTCTTCCTGGATGAGTGAGGAGATGATTAAATGTTGATGTGAGCATCCTTGAGCATATTCAGATGAGCTTCTGCTTCTGTTGAAAAGGATGCTGTGTTTGACTGTGGTCCGAAGCTTTGAAGCACTACTTGGCATCTCCTTCCTTGGAGGTCTCACTGTTTAAACATAACAGATTTGATAGCTTGTTGGTAAGGTGAGGTCCAGCTTGTCTCCACTAGGTCATCTTCATGTGAATCCGGTGGTTATACGGTTTTGTTCTAGGGATATTTCATTTTTTTAATAACGGTTTTAGCTGACATTCATGGAGAGAATGAATCCTTAGAACTGTGCCACTAGTGAAAGGAAATCCTGTCTAGAGTATGTTTCTTTACAAAGCTGTGTCACACCATCCTTTGGGCCCTCTGATGGAAAAGTAGAATCATATATGCCTTTTAAATTGTATCCTCTAGTATTATAGATGTAGGACAGTACTGTATCATACCTCTGTGGATGTAAAATAGCTTGTACCTGCTTTATGATACGTAGTAGTGACCGTGCTTTATCAGAGCTGTTTTTAATGATGTTGCTCAGAATGTTTTCTTTCCAGATGATGATTGAGAAGCTAATTTAAAAAAAATGGTGCCAGGTACCAAAAGAGTAACAGAACTGTGCTGTTTTCTCGGGTTTTGTTTTTTTACTTTTTTTTTTAATGGAGTGTGCTGGATGTCTCTACAGTTTTGTTCAGATGACTGCAGAACCTGGAAAAGCTGTTGCTGCTGTTGATGCATAACACACTGCTATTATTGGTCTTTTTATATAAATATAAATATATATATACAGATATATAATTTGAATTTTTTGAAACTTCATCTGTGCTGCCAACTTTGGAAAAAAGTATCCCCGTTTACTGTGTTGAGTTGGCACTGTACAGAAATTAACAGCCATATTGGTCTAGAAATGTTGAACTTAAGTTTTTTCCATTTGTACAGGGGTAACACACTGTATTAAATATGTAAGGTCTTATAAAAAAAGTAAAAAAAAATATCATATTCATCAAATGCTATTGCCAAGGCTATTGGGCATTCTTTACAACTTGATAGCAAGGTCCTATTGCTTTCAAACCCATTAAACCCAAGTCATCGGATATGGAGAAGTCAAGCTGCTGTTCAATTAGAAATGTATTCCTACAGACTAGTATTCACAGTTATGCAAGGTACACTGAACACTTAGTGGAGAAAGGTAATAGTCAATATAACACAACTACCAATGCTGAGATAAAAAACAGTGACTTGCCTGCAAGATATAGTTCAATAGTGAGAGTAACCAACCAGATATTTTAAAATGATTTTTTTATTAGATTTACAGGTCACTCCATGAGTGAGAACCTACTCCTGCCACTGCTAAAGTGGCCAAGAAATTGAGAATAGAAAAGTCATGAACTGGAGGAAAATCTACTGTTTTCACACACACACACACACACACACACACACACACACACACACACACACACCCTCATCAGGGAATCCTCTTTTTGCAGTTGATGGAAATTAACACAGACCCACAAGTGGACAATGTGAAGAGTGTGAAAGACACCGTACTATCTAGTCCTAATAGGAGTATGTAAAGGGGACGTGCACATGGCATGCATCGCTAACCAAAAACCATTTTCAATTGATATCCAGCAGGAAAGAAAAATAGTCAGTTTTCTCTAATGGACTGTCACTGTGTACATCAACTACACTCCAAGACATACCTCATGCCTGGCACTAATTGGTTAACTCAGAACAAACCCCATGACTCCATGTTTTTATTGAGAGATTTCGGTTTAATTTTGTTTTGTTTTATTGTGTTTATTTTTGTTGTTGTTGTTCATTTTGATTTTTGCTTTTCTGCCTTTTAATTTTTATTTGTTTTGTTTTGTTTTGTTTTTCCAGACAGAGTTTCTCTGTGTAGTCCTGGCTGTTCTGGAACTTACTCTGTAGACAGGCTAGCTTCAAACTCAGAAATGCCTGCCTCTGCCTCCTGAGGGCTAGGGAAAAGGCATGTGCTGTCGCCACCACCCAGAGTCTGTGCTTTATTCTTTCTTTGAAAGGGAGGTAGAGAATATAAATTTTAAGGGTGGGCAGGATCTATGAGGACTTCTGGGAGAAAAAGCATGATCAAAAGATAGTATATGGAAAAATTTAATTAAAAATAGAGTTCTGCAGCTGACCTGAGTTTCATTTGCAATACCTACACAAAGTCTCAGAACAGTTTCTGGGGTTCTTACCTTCTCTTCTGTCCCTCCAACCTAATGATTCTTTTCAAAAGGAAGGTTCTCTTACACATTAGTCCCTTCTTCATGAAAGTGTCTTTGCAGCCCTCTTGCAAAGAAAGGCAAAGTAGCTCTTCTTCTGACATTGTATTTTGAAGACATAGGTTCCCAAAGGGCAATTGACCTTCCTAAGATACATAGTACAGAAAATAAAAAAAATGCACTAAGTTTTCATTCCTGGAAATGAGAATCAGGTTGTGGTGTGTGTGTGTGTGTGTGTGTGTGTGTGTGTGTGTGTGTGTGTGTGTGTGTGTGTGTGTGTGTATTTCCGGGGATGAGGAAAGGAGTCAATTAAGCTGAGGCAGTTGCTATACCTTTGTATGAAATGATGTAAAAGGAATATTTTCTTAAATCACTATAGTTTTACTACCTTGTTTGAAGCCTAGTGTTAAGTCTTTTTGTTTTGTTTAAGTCACTGAGGGTTGGTTTAAATTTTCACTTTTTCCCCCTTCATGGAGGCAGGTGTGGTCTGTTACTTTTTACTGACAAGAGTCTTAGTTCCTAAAATTCTCTTTTGTTAATAGTTCTCCTTTTAAAGAAAGAAGACTTTCTGTCCTTTTCACTATAATTTGGTAGTTTGAGGGAAATCAACATCAAATGTTCACAGCTGTCAAGGCTTTAATTTATAAATAAGAAATTCACTTTTGCACATACTGTAAACCTTTATCATAAACACTTGGAGTACCTAGACTTGGATTTGATAGCAGATTTGTATAATAAAGAGGTAGTTGGTTAGAAGGATGTGATACAGACATCAGTCAGCTGTGGTCTCTCTGACATGGACCCTCTGCTTCTCTTCAGTGTCCCCACTTACCACAAACCTGAAATTCTCTGTTCAAGCCAAGGAAGATTGACACATAGATTACTTTTTTCTGTCCCCAAATGAGGCATTAGCTCCATGTCCTCTCTTCTTTCAGTCCTTTGTAAATAGATCACTGTGTTCCCACACTTGAGTTTTTGGAAATCACGTTTGCTATTTCATTTGTGTGCCACCAGTGCCTAAAACATAATAAATGTTAAGTGCACATCTGTTTGTGGAAGAAAAGGATGTACCGAGAGGAGGTTAAAGCCATGTTTGACGCTTTTTCTTAAAGTTGCCTATATTTTGTCCTTGAAGTAGTTTATTTTTATTTACCAGCGTTAAAGTAAGTATACACACACCAAATATTTTCATCCTTTTCCAAATATCAAAAGTCTTCCCTTGTTATTTAAAACTTTTCCCAATGCCCCTACCTTCATCCCATGGCTTCCTTATAGCTAAATAAAGCATATGTTAATTAATGAGAATGTAGCATAATCCTGTGAAGCTATTTAGTCCCCTTGGGACCTACTTCTTTTTAATGTAGTAGCAATCTCTACTGTTTGGGCTGTAATTAAAATCAGTTGAGAATATGTAGTGTCAAATCTATTTCAGAGTTCAGCCCAGGTTTCAGGTATTGGGGGAAGTTCATCCTGAGTATATCTTTCTGACCGTATTAGTTTCCTTAGGCTTACAGATGTGTGGTCTAATAGTTATATTGGCTTCATATTCTCTGATTTAATTGTTCTTCTCTTCTATTTCACAGCAATATTTTAGAGTACCTATTAGGCAACATTGTATTCACTTAGATTCACACAACATGTGTTATCTTCTGGATCATGTAGCAGACTCTGTGCTAGGTGCTGAGTATTTAACAAGGTACGAGACTAACACAGGTTACTGTACCTGGATAAACCGAGCCCAGAATAGAGTGAATGAAAAATGAATGGGATTATTTCATTATGTAGTGAGTGTGCAGATGTTATGTATACCAATGTACTCAATTGAAATGTGGGACCAACTCTAGTAAGGCTTCAGTCTTCTGTGGCAGATGTCTTTGAGAATCAACCCTCTTTTTCTTGTAATTTGTCAAAGAATTAAGTTATGAGGAATCATTTTCTGAGCTCATTTACTCCTTTTCTTTTTAGATTAATTCTTTTCTTTTTGCTTAACCTGGGGGTAAGAAAAGCCTCAGAAGGTAGCAGGTGAGAACAAACATTTTTTTAATCTTAAAAGAGAACCATTTTCTCTTGAGACTTATGGGTAATAAAAGGAAACTTCACAGTCACTAACTCTTGGCTCCCAAATATTACTTGAAAGAAACTGAACTGTGTCCTACATTTTTTCCAGTTCAAAATAGAAATGTAGTTGGTTATATAATTGATCTTTTGAAATTCTTGAGTGAAGAAGTACAAACCAGGCTTTCCATGTAAATTGAAACTTGTGGGTTTTTTTTTCCCCATGAGATTGGGGAACCAACATAGTGTCAGGAATCAACTGGAGTCCGGGCATCTTGCTGTAAATAGTAACTCTGCACATCTTCGTGTTCATCTGTGAAATTAAGTGACTGGCCTTATCTCCTGTATACACTTTCAATTCAAGTAGAAACTGAGAAGGGCCTGGTAAAAGGACATAGAGAATGTTGCTCTCCATTAATTTTGTAATTTCAGTAGTGAATTAGGGCAGATTTTTTTTTTCACTTTAATCACTCAAAAGATAGGATTAGGATTGGTAATTGCTCTATTGCCTATTAATTTTCCTAGATTTCTAAAGATGCCTGTTTAAATAATCTCATTATTACTATTGCAACAAATGATCCTAAGAATCTCAACATGTCCCATGTGTCCCTGCTATGATATAGTCTCAACATCCTTTAGGCTACCCGTAAACAGATTATTTGATTGTAGGTATATAAGTTTGCTGGGGTTATTTTTGTTTTTCTGTTTTGTTTTTTGTTTTTCGGTTTTTTTGTTTTGTTTTGTTTTGTTTTGTTTTGTTTTTGCCTGTACCAATGTATTTGCACCACATATAGTGCCCCCAAAGGACAAAAGTGAGGGATAGATCTCATAGAAATTGGTTATCATTGTAAACTACTGTGTCCATGCTGGAAATGGAACCCAGTTTCTTGGCAAAAATATGGAGTACTCTTTTTATTTTTAATTTATTGGATTTTTAAAATTTATTTACATTTCAAATGTTATACCCTTTCCCGGTTTCCCATTCATAAATCCAATCATATCCCCTTCACCCTTCTTCTATGAAAGTGTTCCCCTACCCATCAATCCACCCCTTCTGGTCTCCTCACCCTGACATTCCTCTTCACTGGGGGATCGGGCCTTGACAGGACCAAGGGCTTCTCCTCCCTTTTTTGCCCAACAGGCCATCCTCTGTTACAAATGTGGCTGGAGCCATGGGTCTTCGGATGTGGTTTAGTTCCTGGGAGCTCTGGTTGTTGGCATTGTTGTACTTATGGGGTTGCAAAGCCCTACAACTCCTACAATCCTTTCTCTAACTCCTGAAATGGGGACCCCATTCTCAGTTCTATGGTTGGTTTGAAAAAGTCTGCCTCTGTATTTGTCATGCTCTGGCAGAGTGTCTGAGGAAACAGGTATATCAGGCTCCTATCAGCATAAACTTCTTAGCATCAGCAATGTTGTCTGTGTTTGGTGGCTGTGTGTATATGGGCTGGATCACCAGGTGGGGCCTGGATGGCCTTTCCTTCAGTATCTGCTCCAAACTTTGTCTCCAAGTATTTCCTCCTATGAATATTTTTGTTCCCCCTTCTAAGAAAGACTGAAGCATCCACACTTTGGTTGTCCTTCTTCTTCTTGAGTTTCATGTGATCTATGGATTACATCTTGGGTATCCGAGCTTTTGGGGTAATATCCACTTATCAGTAAGTGCATACCATGTGTTTGTTTGTTTTTTGTGATTGGATTACCTCACTCAGGATGATATTTTAGTTCCATCCATTTGCCTATGAATTTCAAGAAGGCATTGTTTTTAATAGCTGAATAGTACTCCATTGTATAAATGGACCACATTTTCTGTATCCATTCCTCTGTTGAGGGACATCTGGGTTCTTTCCAGCTTTTGACTATTATAAATAAGGATGCTATGAACATAGTGGAGCATGTGGCCTTGTTACATGTTGGGGCATCTTTTGGGTATATGCCCAGGAGTGGTTAGCTGGGTCTTCCGGTAATACTATGCCCAATTTTCTGAGGAACCTCCAGACTGATTTCCAGAGTGGTTGTACCAGCATGCAATCCCATCAACAGTGGAGAAGTGTTCCTCTTTCTCCACATCCTCGCCAGCATCTGTTGTCACCTGAGTATTTTATCTTAGCCATTCTGAATGGTGTGAGGTGGAATCTCAGAGTTGTTTTGATTATCATTTCCCTGATGACTAAGGATGTTGAACATTTCTTTAGGAGCTTTTCAGCCATTTGGCATTCCTCAGTTGAGAATTCTTTGTTTAGCTCCGTACCCCATTTTTAATAGGTTATTTGATACTCTAGAGTCTAACTTCTTGAGTTCTTTGTATCTATTGAATATTAGCCTTCTATTGGATATAGGATTGGTAAAGATCTTTTTCCAGTCCGTTGGTTGCCATTTTGTCCTAATGACAGTGTCCTTTGCCTTACAGAAGCTTTGCAGTTTTATGATATCCCATTTGTTGATTCGTGATCTTAGAGCATAAGCCATTGGTGTTCTGTTCAGGAAATTTTCCACAGTGCCCATTTGACCGAAACTCTTCCCCACTTATTCTTTTACTAGTTTGAGTGTATCTGATTTTTTGTGGAGATCCTTGATCCACTTGCACTTAAGCTTTCTACAGAGCAATAAGAATGGATTTATCTGTATTCTTCTACGTGCTGACCTTCAGTTGAACCACCACCATTTGTTGAAAATGCTACCTTTTTTCCCTTGGATGGTTTTAGTTCCTTTGTCAAAGATCAAGTGACCATAGGTGTGGATTCATTTCTTGGGGCTTCAATTCTATCCCACTGATCTACCTGCCTATCTCTGTACCAATATCACACAGTTTTTATATCACTATTGCTCTGTGATACAGCTTGAGGTCAGGTGTGGTAATTCCCCCAGAAGTTCTTTTATGGCTGAGGATAGTTTCCACTATCCTGGGTTTTTTGTTATTCCAAATGAATTCACAAATTGCTCTTTATAACTCTATGAAAAATTGAGTTTGAATTATGATGGGAATTGCATTGAATCTGTAGATTGCTTTTGGCAAAATGGCCATCTTTACTATATTAATCCTGCCAGTCCTTGAGCATGGAAGATCTTTCCATATTCTGAGATCTTCTTCAATTTCTTTCTTCAGAGGCTTGAAGTTCTTGTCATACAGATCTTTCACTTGCTTGGTTAGAGTCACACTGAAGTATCTTATATTATTTGGTACTATTATAAAGCATGTCATTTCTCTAATTTCTTTCTCAAACTGTTTATCCTTTGTGTAGAGGAAGGCTACTGATTTGCTTGAGTTAATTTTATATCTAGCCACTTTGCTGAAGTTTTTTTTTACCAGATTAGGGGTTTCCTGGTAGATTTTTTGGGGTTACTTAAGTATACTATCATTTCATCTGCAAAAAGTGATATTTTGGCTTCTTCCTTTCCAATTTGTATCTCTTTGTCGTCCTTTTGTTGTCTGATTGCTCTGGCTAGGACTTTAAGTACTATATTAAATAGGTAGGGAGAGGGTAGGCAGCATTGTGTAGTCCCTGATTTTAGTCAGATTGCTTTAAGTTTCTCACAGTTTAATTTGATGTTAGCTACTGGTTTGCTGTATATTGCTTTTACTATGTTTAGGTATGTGCCTTGAATTCCTGATCTTTCCAAGACTTTTAACATGAAGAAGTATTGAATTTTGTCAAATGCTTTCTCAGCATCTAATGAGATGATCATGCAATTTTTTTCTCTCAGTATCTTTATATAATGGATTATGTTGATGGATCTCTGTATATTGAACCATCCCTCCATCTCTGGGATGAAGCCTACTTGATCATGATGGATGATCATTTTGATGTGTTCTTGGATTCAGTTTGTGAGAATTTTATTGAGTATCTTTGCATTGATATTCATAAGGGAAATTGGTCTGAAGTTCTCTTTCTTTGTAGTGTCTTTATGTGGTTTAGGTATAAGCTTAATTTTTGCTTCATAGAAGGAATTCGGTAGTGTTCCATCTGTTTCTATTTTGTGTAATAGTTTGGACAGAATTGGTATGAGTTCTTCTATGAAGTTTTGAGACTTCTGCATTAACCCATCTGGTCCTGGGCTTCTTTGGGTTGGAAGACTTTTACTAACTGCTTCTATTTCTTTAGGAGTTATGGGACTTAGATGGTTATACTTTGGTACCTGGTATCTTTCTAGAAAATTGTCCATTTCATCCAGATTTTTCAGTTTTGTTGAGTTTAGACTTTTGTAGTAGGATCTGATGATTTTTTGAATTTCTTCAATTTCTGTTGTTTTGTTGTCCTTTTTATTTTTTATTTTGTTTGGATACTCTTTCTGTGCCCTCCAGTTAGTCTGCCTAAGGGTTTTTCTATCTTGTTGATTTTTCTCAAAGAACCAGCTACTGGTTTTGTTGCTTCTTAGTATTGTTCTTTTTGTTTCTACTTGGTTGATTTCAGCCCTGAGTTTGATTATTCCCTGCCTTCTACTCCTCTTGGGTGTATTTGCTTCTTTTAGTTCTAGAGCTTTTAGGTGTACTGTCAACCTGCTAATGTATGCTCTCTCCTGTTTCTTTTCAGAGGCACTCAGAGCTATCACTTTTCCTCTCAGCACTGCTTTCATTGTATCCCATAAGTTTGGGAATGTTGTGCCTTCATTTTCAATAAATTCTAAAAAGTATTTAATCTCTTTCCTTATTCTTCCTTGACCAAGTTATCACAGAAAAGAATGTTGTTTAACTTCCATGTATACGTGGGTTTTCTGTTGTTTTTGTTGTTATTGAAGACCAGCCTTAGTCTGTGGGGATATGATAGGATGCATGGGATTATTTCAATCTTCTTGTATCTGTTGAGGCCTATTTTTTTGGCTAATTACATGGTAGATTTTGGAGAAGGTACTTTGAGGTGCTGAGAAGAAGTTATATTCTTTTGTTTTAGGGTGAAATGTTCTATAGATTATCTGTTAAATCCATTTGTTTAATAACATCTGTTGTTTTCTCTGTGTCTCTGTTTTGTTTCTCTTTCCATGATCTGTCTATTGATGAGAATGAGTTACTGAAGTCTACTATTTTTGTCTGATATGCAATGTATGCCTTGAGCTGTAGTAAGGTGTCTTTTATGAATGTAGGTGCCCTTGCATTTGGAGCATAGATATTCAGGATTCAGTGTTCATCTTGGTGGATTTTTTCCTTTGGTGAACATGAAGTGTTCTTATTTTTTTGATAACTTTTGGTTGAAAGTTGACATTATTCATTATTAGAATCACCTCTCCAGCTTATTTCTTAGGACCACTTGTTTGGAAAATTGTTTTCCAGCTTTTACTCTGAGGTAGTGTCTGTCTTTTTCACTAAGGTGTGTTTTCTTTATGCAGCCAAAATGTTGGGTCCTCTTTATATATCCATCTGTTAGTCTATGTCTTTTATTGGGGAGTTGATTCCATTAATATTAAGAGATAGTGATTCCTGTTTCCTGTTATTTTTCTGTTAGAGGCAGAATTGTGTTTGTGTGGCTACCTTCTTTTGGGTTAGTTGAAATTAGATTAGTTTCTTGCTTTTTCTATGGTGCAGTTTTTCTTCTTGTGTTGGAGTTTTCCATCTATTATGTTTTGTAGGGTTGGATTTGTTGAAAGATATTGTGCACATTTGGTTTTGTCATGGAATATCTCGGTTTCTCCGTCTATGTTAATTGATGATTTTGCTGAATATGGTAGCTTGGACTGACATTTTTGTTCTCTTAGAGTCTGTATGACATCTGACCAGGATCTTCTGACTTTCATAGTCTCTGGGGAGAAGTCTGGTGTAATTCTGATATGCTTGCCTTTATATGTTACTTGACCTTTCTTCCTTACTGCTTTTAATATTCGTTCTTTTTTTTGTGCATTTGGTGTTTTGACTATTATGTGACGGGAGGAATTTCTTTTCTGGTCCAATCTATTTAGAGTTCTGTAGGCTTCTTGTATGTTTATGGGCATCTCTTTCTTTAGGTTAGGGAAGTTTTATTCTATAATTTTTTTGAAGATATTTCCTGGTCCTTTCACTTGCGAGTCTTTTCTCTCTTCTATACCTATTATCCTTAGGTTTGATCTTCTCATTGTGTCCTGGATTTCCTAGATGTTTTGAGTTAGGAGCTTTTTGCTTTTTGTATTTTCTTTGACATTTGTGTCAATGTTTTGTATGGTATCTTCTGCCCCTAAGATTCTCTTCTATCTTTTGCATTGTGTTGGTGATGCTTGAGTCTGTGACTCCTGATCTCTTTCCTAGGTTATCTATCTCCAGGGTTGTCTCCCTTTGTGCTCTCTGTATTGTTTCTATTTTCATTTTTAGATCCTGGATGGTTTTGTTCAATTCCTTCATCTGTTTCATTGTGTTTTCATGTAATTTCTTTTTATTTTTCTTTTTTAGTGCTTCTGCTTGTTTACCTGCATTGTCCTGTATTTTTTTTAAGGGTGTTATTTATGTCCTTTTTAAAGTTCTCTAGCATCATCATGAGTTGTGATTTTAAACCAAAATCTTGCTTTTCTAGTGTGTTGAGGTATCCAGACCCTCTTATGGTTGAGGAACCCGGTTCTGATGATGCCAAGAGGCCTTGGTTTCTGTTGCTTCAGTTTTTGCTCTTACTTCTTGCCTTCTGCTTATCTCTGGTGTTAGCTGGTCTTGCTGTCTCTGACTATGGCTTGACCCTCCTTGTAAGCCTCTGTGTTACCACTCCAGGAGATTGGCTTCTCTCAGTGGGATCTGGATACAGAGAGCTGTGTCCTAGGTTCAGCTCTGGGGACAGGCAGAAAGTAAAAGGATCCTGTCCCAGTCTGCTCCTTAGTTCCTGTGTCCAGTTCACAGCAGGCGGCTTCCTCTTGGGCCAGTAATGTGAGCAGAAATGCTGGTTTCACCTGTACTCTCAGAATTGTCTTCACTTCTGAGAATCCAGCTTTCTCCCAGCAGGATCTGGGTACAGAGAGCTGTATCCCATGATCAGCTCAGGGCACAGGCCACAGGGAGTACTTTTAACTGCTGAAGAATTTATTTAGATCCATCTATTATGGTTTTTTGAAATAATTGTTTTTTTTCCTTTGAAAATTTCCTGCATTTACGTGGCATACTCTGGTCATATCCATCTTCCACTACCTCTTTCCACGTGTTACTAATTATTTTCACACCCATCTTAACATTTCCTTTTGAAAATTACTATTGTTAATGACCTGAATCTAATCAGTGCTATCCATATGCAAATGGGTGTGAGGCCATCCAATAGGGCATGGGTAACTTGTGTTACCCACATCTGTCTCCAAAGGAGAATGGCTTTGTCTCAGCCAGCAACCATTTACAGCCTGTAGCTCTTCTCATCAGGATGAGAGTTTGGAAACTTTACTCCACCTATGCTGTACTTTTGACTGGATTGATCCTGATCCACAGATCCTTGATCTTGATCCTGTTCCATAGATGAGCAATCGCAGCTACTTATACTTTTATAGTTTCTTTTAGTTTTAGAAGTTATAATTGTTACATATGAGCTATTTCATAGTCTTTAGTCACAGTGAGAACAAAAATAATCAAGAGTTAATAATTCACAAATATCTAATCTTGTAACCACCCAAAAACTTGGGTATTCCAAAATGATGTGCTATAGTTTTTAATATTCTAAGTTTCATGCTATTTATTGATTAAAGAGTTGGGATAGGTAATCCATTCCTGTCTAAGAATCCTCTTTTCTATGTTAAAAAAATCAAATTCTATAAGTTGAATATCCCTCGGATATAAAAACACTTTCATTTTAGTAACTCTGTTTATAGAATATCCTTATTTATAAAAATAGTCCTTAAAATGTAAGGGAGGAAGGACTTATTATGGCACATAGTTTGATAGATTCTAGACTGTGTTGGCTGATTCTACTGTTTCTAGACCAATAGTAAGGTAGTATTCTAGAAGAGGAACATAGCAGAACACAGGGGCTCGCTTCATTGTAGTCAAGAGACATAGAGATAGAGACATTGACCATAAAAGAGGCATAAAGTTTGAATATGCATCCCTAGTGAATATACTTCTTCAACTAGATTCCACCTCCTAGTTCTATCTCTTCCTAACAAGCTATCAGATTCTGAACTCATTAATGGATCAATTTGCTGATTAGGGCAGTATTACATTGATCCAGTTACTTCCCGAAAGTTATGGATCTGAACATTGCATTGAGAAATAATTCTTTTTCTACCCATGAGATCTTGGGGGAATACTTCATATTCAAGTCATATTCACTTTGAATCCCTCTTATTGGAGTCCCTATTTCATTTATAATACAGCCAACTTCTTTCTCTTCCTTTTATGTTACCAATTTATACCAAGTCTTATTGATTTCCCCCTTGACAGATGTTAAAACAATTCCTCTTCTATAGTTTCTTTTTTTTCCGTCCATCTTTATTAACTTGGGTATTTCTTATTTACATTTCATTTGTTATTCCCTTTCCTGGTTTCCAGGCCAACATCCCCCTAGCCCCTCCCCCTCCCCTTCTATACGGGTGTTCCCCTCTCCATCCTCCCCCCATTACCACCTTGCCCCCAACAATGACCTTCATTGGGGGTTCAGTCTTGGGAGGACCAAGGGCTTCCCCTTCCACTGGTGCTCTTACTAGGCTATTCATTGCTACCTATACCCTGTGTACCTATGCTACCCAGGGTCAGTCCATGTATAGTCTTTGGGAAGTGGCTTAGTCCCTGGAAGCTCTGGTTGGTTGGCATTGTTGTTTATATGGGGTCTCAAGCCCATTCAAGCTCTTTCAGTCCTTTCTCTGATTCCTTCAATGGGGGTCCCGTTCTCATTTCAGTGGTTTACTACTGGCATTTGCCTATGTATTTGCTGTATTGTGGGTGTGTCTCTCAGGAGAGATCTACATCCGACTCCTGTCGGCCTGCACTTCTTTGCTTTATCCATCTTATCTAGTTTGGTGGCTGTATATGTATGGGCCACATGTGGGGCAGGCTCTGAATGGGTGTTCCTTCTGCCTCTGTTCTAAACTTTGCCTCCCTATTCCCTGCCAAGGGTATTCTTTTTCCCCTTTTAAAGGAGTGAAGCATTCACATTTTGGTCATCCTTCTTGAGTTTCATGTGTTCTGTGCATCTAGGGTAATTCAAGCATTTGGGTTAATATCCACTTATTAATGAGTGCATACCATGTGTGTTTTTCTGTGATTGGGTTACCTCACTCAGGATGATATTTTCCAGTTCCATCCATTTGCCTATGAATTTCAAGAAGGCATTGTTTTTAATAGCTGAATAGTACTCCATTGTATAAATGGACCACATTTTCTGTATCCATTTCTCTGTTGAGGGACATCTGGGTTCTTTCCAGCTTTTGACTATTATAAATATGGCTGCTATGAACATAGTGGAGCATGTGGCCTTGTTATATGTTGGGGCATCTTTTGGGTATATGCCCAAGAGAGGTATAGCTTGGTCCTCAGGTAGTTCAATGCCCAATTTTATGAAGAATCTCTAGACTGATTTCCAGAATGGTTGTACCAGTCTGCAATCCCACCAACAATGGAGGAGTGTTCCTCTTTCTCCACATCCTTGCTAGCATCTGCTGTCACCTGAGTTTTTGATCTTAGCCATTCTGAATGGTGTGAGGTGGAATCTCATGGTTGTTTTGATTTGCATTTCCCTTATGACTAAAGATGTTGAACATTTCTTTAGGTGTTTCTCAGCCATTCGGCATTCCTCAGCTGTGAATTCTTTGTTTACCTCTGAATCCCATTTTTTAATAGGGTTATTTGTCTCCCTGCAGTATTCTATAGTTCTAAGTGATGTTCAGTCCAAATTCAGTGATGAGACAATTATGTGTTATCTACTACACAATGAAGATACAGAGATAAAAAATAATAACCCCTGATTTCAGAGAACTTTTGCCCTCTAATATCACAGCAGGGGACACTCAACTTCCTGCCTGTATAGACAAGGAGATTCAGCAGAAAAGAGTGACTGGTGCATTTTGCTAATAAGAGTTAATGAAAGACAAAGACATGGCTGGGAGCCAGATTTTTTTCCTTTGCTTAAGAACATTTTTTTATCTATCACTACTAACTAAAAAGTAAACAGCCTGTGGCATCATCCTTGTAATGTTGCATCGTATAGTGTTAGGCTTTGCATAGTTTACAGGTTTATAAGGCATTGGAGCATAGTAATATTTTTTCTCTAAGAATTTCTTATAAAACCTGTTAACCTGTTAAGAGAGGTAATAGAGCTCACCATAATATAAGTTCCTAGACTTATATTCCACTGTTTAATGTGTTTTCCCAAATGATGCTCTCAACCATTGACATAGGCAGGTGTAATGCAATGACTGACAGTTTGGGAAATTTGGATACTCAAGTTACCATCTTCATATTGGAAACTACAAGAGGAAGAGCCTTACACAAATCTTAGAATGATCATGAACTGAAATTAATGGTCAGGATGTGTTTTGTAGATTGTTATTTATAATTCTTATATTCTAAAAGAGTGTAAAAATACAAGTTTAAATTACTACTTTTGATAAGCTTATGAACCAAATTTTTTTACTGAAATTAGATTCTTACAGAAAAAACTTGGAAGATTTAAAGATTTGTAATTAATATTGGCTACTTTATATATTAAAAACAAATTCAAATATATGAGACAAAAAAAAAACAAAAACAAACAAAAAAACTAAACATACATCTTCAAGCAAAATAAAATAGATCCATTCCCTTGTAAAAGAAATGTATGAGACAAGTGTGGTCCAGAAAAAGGAATGAATTACTGTTTAGGGACACATAGGGAAAGAAGAGTAAAAATCAATTCTAGTAAAATTACTTATTATATAGTAGCTTACTTGAATGCCTTAAAATTTTCAAACAAGGACTCTAGTGAATATTTTGTCAAAAGTAAAATGTGATTTATTAAACAAAACTTTTAGGGGTTTTTTAATCATATTTATTTGGTGACCAGAGAGCCTTGTAGCAGTTGGTCACGGGATAGTTTCTTCTCTTGTTTAAAATCTGGGTCTAGTGAAAGTTTAGAGAAAGAAAAGGAGACATAGTGAGGCTGTGTGTTAATTTTGGTGTCAAGCCTAATGTTGAGAGTGCATTCTACAATAAAGGAACTCTCTTTGGTAGGAATTTCACCAAGTACTTGGGCCTGACTGATACAGTGTGTTAGTTTTCAAGGAGTTCGAAGATGAGCATATAAAAAGAAAAACAAACGACTTCTTATTTACAAGACAAGCTGGGTTACTATAGACTATTAAGTGAATGGTCTGTATTGAATAATTGACTTGAATTTTTAAGGAGTGACAAATTGAGATGTAATAGTGAAGGTGTCCAAATATTTCCCCAAATTATTCAGGAATAATGGCATAATTAAAGGGGGTAAAAATAAGTATTAAGTATGGGAAGACGGCTATCTTAGTGGAGCTATTATAGAAGATATAGCCAATGGAAAGACCTTGAGAGATATTATGACTTTGACATGTTCAAAAACAGTGTAGCTGGTCATGATGTTCAATGGATAGCTGACAAAAGATATAAAAGGCTGGTGGATGAGCCCACAAGAACCAGACCAGATAACCTGGGTCTTTCCAGGCCACAGCAATGAATTTAGATAGTCATAAGCACAATAGTAAGCAGACACAATCTATAATTTATAATGCACCAAAAATTCATCAAAAGTAACCACTCAAGGCTAATACGGAGACGCAGCAATGTGAAGAATCATATCTTGAACTAGATAGAGGCAAAGCAGTGGAAATACAAGTTGAGATTTGACTGCATACCTGAGGTTAGTAATAAGGTAATTTAGCATAGAGAGTGCCGAAAATAAAATGGTAATGATTATGATCAGCAAAATATTTCTGTAGTGTTAATATATTTTATAAAATACCTCTAGATTTTCAAGTCATTTTAATGATTACAAAGATATTTTACCCTTGTTTTGTAGATGAGATATAGGGAATCAATTGAAATGTAAATACATAAAATATCAAATAAAAAGATATTCAAAACCAAAAATATAATACACATAACAATAATAAGTGTATGTATGTCAGTATTTTATTCCCTCTTTCTATACCTGATGATCTGAGGTTGCTATATACATACACACATAAGAATACTCATAGAAGATACAAATAGTAATTATCTTTAAGAATCTGACATGAGAAAAGTTACTCAACCTCCTTAGAAGTGAAGCAATAACTTTGACTTACCTTTAAAATATATTTAACTTTAATTGACAGTGGTAGAATTAGCTCAAATTCTGAGACATACTAAAATATTAGAGGATATAATTATGTATGTATTGCCACATGGTGGTAATTTCATCATTATATGCACATTGGGTTTGATAATGTAGTCTATACATGATTTACAAACTAATCACCAATATATATCTGAGTACCTTATGGGGTTCAGATATGCTTCATGACTGGATTATGATATATTTATTTTTATAATTTTTACTATCCCAACACCCATATTTGCTCCATTAAGCACTTAGTACATCAAATCATTTATCAAGAAATAACATGTTAATGCCAGGTTTGGTAATACATCCAGCTAAATTCATCACTTGGAAAGCTGAATTCTATACTTGAGATATTGAGTCAGGAGGACCTATAACAAGTTTGAGTCAAACCTGGGCTACGTAGTAAGAGTCTCTTAAATAAGTAGCAGTGAAGGCAGTTGGTATAGAATTTTGTGTTTTTAAGGACTCATGGAGGGAGGGAGGAAGGGGATGGGATAGGGGATTTGTGAAGGAGAAACTGGGAATGGGGACAACATTTGAAACATAAATATATAAAATAACCAATAAAAACTAAACAATAAAAAAGAACTCAATGCTTAAATCTTAATTCAAATTTCTCTTGGAGTAAGCTTCCACTAAGAAGTACATTCAGAAAGGGAACTCTCGTTTAGAGTTATTCATAAATCTTTCTTTTAAATAAATATGGTCTCTTTGTGTTACTTGGCCTCTGTCTGATCATTTCCAATCACACCAGCTTTACAAAGCAAACTGTTTTTTATTAGACAGCTGTGGTAAAAAGCAGCTTCCTGATACTGAATTGGATTTAACCTCCTCACATCTCCATAACTATTATGAACTCGGAGAAGGAGGCATTTGCTTTTCTCTCTGCCACATTACATACTATCCAAGGATGAGTGGGTTTTATTTGCCTCTGTCACTAGTTTCTATAGCATTTTCCACAGTTCTATGCTATGGATTAATCCTCTTTAGCAATTTGGACCAAATCTGTGCTTGAGGATTTAGTTGATTCTCAAATGACTTTTTCTTCCAGGCTCATATGAATGGGGTACTGGAGTAAAATCCTAAATAATCTTTGTGGTCACCGAGAAGCTGTAGAAGGCCCATGGCCATGTTGCCAGAGGGAGAAACCAGAAACATGGTGCCTCTCCTAGCTTTCCATGTATTATGGAACCTTGAGAAGCTGTTTCCTTACAGGCAGCAATTGATTCCTTTACCTGTAAACTATAACTGTAAATCACAGTTATAAAACTGTAAACTGCTCATTGCTACTCTGTAATTTCATGCACAAGATTTAAAGAATTTTCACCTGTGTAGTTCTGGGCACGAGGTTTGAAGCTTTTCATCCAGCCCTATTAATTAATGGTTCTTTAACTGATTAGACACATTTGAGGAAGCTGTAACTTTTTCATTGTTTCATTTATGGCCAATTTCTGACATAAAAGAAAATGAGAAATTTTATAGGCAACATATCATTAACTTTATTGCTCTGAGACTTGAGAGTATGAGAAATACTCTATTTTATTTATTTTATTGTTTTCTGGCTGTTAGCTAATGTTGGCCAGAGGAGATTAGGAGAGTTGAGTAGAAAAGACTGAAGATCTTACTTGGTAAGCTTTCTAGAAAGTTGTCTTTGTCATTGGCCATGTCGTATCACAGTTTGCTAGATCAATGACTGTGAGGGGTCATCACAAAAGATGGATGAGTGATACAGTATTTGCCAACTTTTATCTGGAACTTAGCAGTTGTATTTTCCTAGTGTTGGTGGCTTAGGAGGAATATGTGTCCATGAATGGTAACACTGTAAAGACAGTAACCAGTTAGGGGTGAAAGCAGCGTTCAGTAGCCTTAGCCACCACTTTCTATCTGGTGTGATCAGTTATTTGTCTTCCTTCTTAAACATGTTTTCAGACTGTGCTACACAGTGGGAAACAGACATGAAATTGGAAGAGCTAAGGCTTTTCTTAACCATTTGTTTTGTTTTGTATATGTATTATATTATATTAATTATATTATATGAATTATCTGCATATACATCTGTAACATGTGTACAATTCCAGAAGAGGGCAGATGATCTCTTGAAGCTGGAGTTTTAGGCAGTTGTGACCTGCTGGGCTTGGAAGCTGGGAACTGAACTCAGGTCTTCTGAAATCATCGAGCGTTTTTGACTGCTGAGCTACCTCTCCACCCATTGTGGCTGGCTTCCCTCACATGAGCATCTCCCCTATTTGACCTTTACTAGGTTAATGAAATGTGAGAGATTTTAGAAATGTATACTAAGGAGCACCTTGAGAAAAGCCCCATTTTGCCACTATCACACTTATTTTCTTATTGGATATTTTTTATTTACATTTCAAATGTTATTCCCTTTCCCAGTTTCCTGTCCATAAGCCCCCTAACCTATCCCCTTCCCCTTCTTCTATAAGGGTGTTCCCCCTCCCCAACCAAGCACCCTTCCCGACTCCCTACCTGACATTCCCCTACACTGGAGGGCCCAGCCTTGGCAGGACCAAGGGTTTCTCCTCCCTTTGCCCACTGTCTAGTTTTGGTGGCTATATATATATATATAGACTGGATCCCAAGGTGGGGCAGGCTCTGAATGGCCATTCTTTCAGTCTCTGCTCCAGACTTTGTCTCCATATGTAAAAGAGAAGGAGAGGTAGATGGGGATTGAGAGGAAGGGACTGGAAGGTGAGGAGGGAGTAGAAGCTGCTATCTGTATATAAAGTAAGCAAATAAATTTATTAATAAATTATAATAGCAAAATGACACTAGCAGATTCTAGCTTATGAGAAGTAGAAACATGTTTTTAGATTGATATTAAGGAAGCCATGGAAGATTGGTTAGTTTTTGTGGGGATAAGGAAGGATTTGGATGAAGGGAGAAACTGGAGAGGCTCTAAGGCAGTGGTTCTCCACATTCCTAATGCTGTGACCCTATTATAATATAGTTCCTCATGCTGTGTTGGCCTCTAATCATAAAGTTATTTTTGTTGCTATTTCATAACTGTAATTTGCTACTGTTATGAATAATAATGTAAATAGCTGTGTTTTCTGATGGTCTTAGGCAACCCTTTTGAAAAGGGGCTTTCAGCCTTCAAAAGGGTCATGACACAGAAGTGAGAAAAGCTGCTCTAAGGTTTGGAATTCATATCACAGAGTGAAAGGTCTTAAAAATCAGGGTTTGTTAATTCCAGGTTCAAGGATCCAACATCTCTTTTGGTCTCCACAGGTACCTCCTTGACATACATACACACACACACACACACACACACACACACACACACACACACCACATCCATGTATATATGTCTACATATTGCATATACATTCACATATATATACACATATATATGCATATATATACATACATAAACACCAAGGCACATAAACAGAATATATTCCCTGCAGAATCCCTAGTTTAGCTATGAATTGAAATTTTCCTTTAGAACCACACCCAAATAAATAGTTATGGCATATTCAACATCTGATCTATGGATCTCAGAACTAATAAACAAGTGCCATTTTCAACAACTAAGTTTGCATACATGGTGATGGAAAATGCAAATGGAAATACATATATTTCTTTATCTTCCCCTGAAAAAGATTGAGGCAAATATTCCTCCATTATTGTAGAATGAAGTTTAGATGACTCCTCTGAATTTTTCTTCTTGAAATAATTGTTACACAATGTTTTGGAGATGTTCACTTTTTATTCTGTGGCACCTGAGACTCCACAAAGCTGTTTACTGAATGATTATTTGAATGACTACCAAAAATCTCAGAGTCTTGATTAATTTCTCCAATATCAGAGCTACAACTTGTCCTAGTTTCTAAGGTCAAGCTTAGAGTTTTTTGGCATTAATTCTGTATTATTTCCCGTGTTAGATTCTGCCTATTCACTCATTATTTTAATGGCGATATTTCTAGGTATTTTGTTTGCAGACCTGCTCTTTTCAATTTCTCTCCATCCTTGGCATATCTTATGCTAGGACTTTAAAAATTATTTGTAAATGGATAGCTTTCAAATTTCTCTATTCAGATGAGAGCCTGGGTAGAACAAGAATTTAATTGAAACCTTGATTTTTCTCCTCTTTTGAAAGTTCCTTCTACAGAATCATGAATTAATAGGTAATCCTTAGCCGAGAAAAAGAATCACATTTTCAGCCATTTTTAAGTTTCAAACCAAAGGTGTTACTAAAAGTTTTCTCCAGGAAAGACTGGTGTGTATTGATAGATAACCTGGCAGTCAGGGAAGGTGGCCAGCAGAAGTTCCGTGTGTTCTCCAGATCCTGTATTCCTCTGTGATCTTGAATATGCTCCCCATTTCTGAAGTGATATTTCTTAGTTAGGGCTTTCAAGAAAAGAATGCAAAGACCCTGTCTACTATGAGTAATTTGGTTAATCGGTAAAGCTGGAATTTGAAAAATGAGGCTCAAAATGTCATGAAGAATTTGAAGGTCCTGAATAATAATGATAGAGAGATATTAGTTCTTTGGGAATGAATAGGTGAAGGTAGATAATTCTAGAAGTCAAAATCATGGATATTGGTTTTGTGTAAAGAAACAGTTAATGTAGGTCCAACTACATTGGTATATACGGTCCTTTTAAAGTTAGTGGCTGCCTCTCAGAAAGGATGATCTTGGGGTCTTGCACCAATGTCAGACACCAATGCTGCTTCCCAGAGTGTTTCATGACAACTTTCCCAGACATTGTAGATACTTGCCTCCTCTGCCTTATCCCAGTGCCGGGGCATATATTCCTACTTCCTCAGATGGCCAATGGTTTCATTTTCACAAGCTATTATAGCTTGAAATAGTCTACATTTTGCAATTTTGAAATTAGTCAAATAATTTCCTTTATCTTAAACATCTGCAATCTATTACAGATGATGTCATTGTGGCCTCTCCATATCAAGAACTCTTACACTTATATCTTCTGGTTAGAATAGTCTCAGCTTGCATAGTGTTTCATAGAATGAGCTTGAATAATATTTCAGCTCTGCTTAGGTAACATTATAGATTGACTTTAGGCATCTTTTTTCTCCTTTTTGTAGTGATTCTTTTTTTTAAATTTGTTTATTTTTATTTACTTGTCTTTTGTACGTTATAGTCCAGCCATTGCCTCCTCTCCCAGTCCCCCCTCCCACAGTTCCTTATCATATTCCTCCCCACCCTGTCAGGCCTCCCCATTCCCTGGGGCCTTAAGGTTCTTGAGGGTTAATTGTGTCTTCTCCCACTGAGTCCAGGCCAGGCAGTCCTCTGTTATTTATGTGTCAGGGGGCAGGGAACTTAAACCAGCTCAGGTATGCTGCTTGGTTGGTGGCTCAGTGTCTGAGAGATCTCAGGGTTCCAGGTTAGTTGAAACTGCTGGCCTTCTGATGGGGTCATCCTCCTCCTCCTTAGTTTTTTCAAGCTGTTTCCTAATTCAACTACAGGGATCCACCACTTCAGTCCAGTGGTTGGGTGTAATATCTGCATCTGTCTCAGTCAGCTGTTTGTTAGGCCTCTCAGAGCACAGCCATGCTAGGCTCCTGTCAAGCACACCATAGCATCAAGTAATAGTGTCAGACCTTGGAGCCTCCCCTTGCGATGGATCCCTAGTTGGGTCCTGTCATTGGACTGCCTTTTCCAGGGCAACAGACCCCTCAGACATCTTATTTCCAACCTCAGTTTTTGCTCCTATATAATAGAGAGTATATATTATTGGGTCTATACAGTTTATTAATTTAAATATATATTTTACGTTTAGTACACTAACATTTGAATAGACTAAACATTAATTTAACACTGTTTTTAAATGTATTTCAATTTAATGCTTCTTTATAGTAAACATTTATTTCTTTTATAAATCATATTAAATACCATGCTTCCATTTTAAAAATTAAAGTGTTAGACATATTTTTGAAATTACCTGATTCTCAGGTTCCAAGTATCTTAATTAGTTTTCATCTTACATTTCCCAAACAAATATTAGATAGAATATTAATAGAATTTGTGCAGGTACTTTGTGGTTTGAATATGCTAAGATTTTTGTGTTTATCCTTTGTCTATTATCCTATTTCTCTAGTAAACCCATTTTGTCTGGCTGTTTTGTCACCTCTAAAATTCATGTTGACATAGACATTCTATTGTGACAGTATTTTGAGGCAGGACCTTAGCAGGTAACTAGGCTGGGAATGACTCGCCCTTATGAATGATACTTTTCCCATCATAAAAGGGAATGCTTAATCATCTCTTGCTGTGCTGGTCAGATTTTTGTCCACTCGACACAAGCTAGGGTTATCATGGACGGAAAAACTCAATTGAGGAAATTCCTCTATCAGATTGTCTTGCACATTTTCTTGATTAGCATATTACTGGTTAATTCATGAGGGCCCAGGGCACTGTGTGTGGTGCCATCCCCATGTTGGTGTCCCCGGGTTGCACAAGAGAACAAATTGATGAACCCAGGAAGTAGCATTCATTTATGACTCTGCTTCCGTTCCCTCCTCCAGGTTCCTACCCTAGTCATATAGCTATGATTTAATCTCTATGATGGACAGCAATGTATAAGCCAAATAAACACTTTCCTATCCACGTTCCTTGTGGTCATTTTGTTACATGTAGCATAACAGAAGAGAACAAGAACACTTCCGTGCCGTCTACTTTATGACAATAAGAAGATGCTTGCCATATGGGGTACCTCACCATAGAGGACACGTATTCTGAGGGGAGTCGTATTCTGAGGGGAGTCTTAATTTGTCAAGGCTTCAAAGCGCTCTCTCTCTCTCTCTCTCTCTCTCTCTCTCTCTCTCTCTCTCTCTCTCTCTCTCTCTCTCTCCTGCAACCTTACTTTATTTCCTCTCTTTGATGGCACTAACAGTCCCTCTCTGACTTGATGTTAAACCTTCAGAATTGTGAGCCAGTAATTTTTTGACTAGTAGAGTTTATCTATGCTCAAGTATTATTTTATATCATCAAATGATCTGAAACAACAAACTTCCTCTTACTACTGTGTATTAAAATTGCTTTCTGGATTAGTCTGTGAGAGCCTCAAAGATATTGACACTATTCATCTCAATCTCTTCTGCCTGAGTCAGGTACTTAGTGATTGATGTTTAAGAAATAAGAATTATTATTGTTCCATCGATAAGCTGTAGCCAAGTATCTGAATTTTAGAAAACTCTGTTGTTCTCTCTAGCTTACATTATCCTTATCCCATTTTTTAAAATTTATTTTGGTTTATATTCTTGGCCTGCTTTGCTGGGGATAAAGAGAAAAACAAAGGTAAATATTATGGATTCTTTAGGCTTTGTTTGCTTTCTTCCTGTATTAGGCTAATAATTTTTTCTCTGTGTTCTGGAAGTCAGTTTCTAATTATAAACTTTTAATTTGTAATATGTACATTACTACCGCTTTCTATCAAATTATAATATTATTCAAATTATATCTTTTTTACATCTTGCAAATGAGTGAAGTAACTTCTGATTACCTTCCCCCCTTTCCCTAAGAACTTTAAATGCCAGAACAAGTTAATATTATTTTTAATGGATACAATACATAATTACTAGTATATTTCAGCATTTTCTTTTACATTTCTCTTTACACCCTTATCCTTACATCTAGATTCATTTGTATAGTCATGGAAATAATCTATTATTAGTAATTTCAATGAGAGTGCATGGTTGGTAAATTGTCCATTTGTAACAATGGAAAATGCACTGATTCCTTATCTCTTGAGGTATTGGAAAGTGAATATTATATTGAATCTTCTTTTCTTAATTTGTAGCTGTATTTTCTTTTTTTTTCTTTCTTTTTGTCTCTCTCGATTTTTTTATTAACTTGAGTATTTCTTATATACATTTAAAGTGTTATTCCCTTTCCCGGTTTCCGGGCAAACATCCCCCTCCCCCCATCCCTTCCTTATGGGTGTTCCCCTCCCCATCCTCCCCCCATTGCCGCCCTCCCCCCAACAACCTAGTTCACTGGGGGTTCAGTCTTAGCAGGACCAGGGCTTCCCCTTCCACTGGTGCTCTTACTAGGATATTCATTGCTACCTATGAGGTCAGAGTCCAGGGTCAGTCCATGTATAGTCTTTAGGTAGTGGCTTAGTCCCTGGAAGCTCTGGTTGCTTGGCATTGTTGTACATATGGGGTCTCGAGCCCCTTCCAGCTCTTCCAGTTCTTTCTCTGATTCCTTCAACGGGGGTCCTATTCTCAGTTCAGTGGTTTGCTGCTGGCATTCGCCTCTGTGTTTGCTGTATTCTGGCTGTGTCTCTCAGGAGTGATCTACATCCGGCTCCTGTCAGCCTGCACTTCTTTGCTTCATCCATCTTGTCTAATTGGATGGCTGTATATGTATGGGCCACATGTGGGGCAGGCTCTGAATGGGTGTTCCTTCTGTGTCTGTTTTAATCTTTGCTTCTCTATTCCCTGCCAAGTGTATTCTTGTTCCCCTTTTAAAGAAGGAGTGAAGCATTCACATTTTGATCATCCGTCTTGAGTTTCATTTGTTCTAGGCATCTAGGGTAATTCAAGCATTTGGGCTAATAGCCACTTATCAATGAGTGCATACCATGTGTGTTTTTCTGTGATTGGGTTACCTCACTCAGGATGATACTTTCCAGTCCCAACCATTTGCCTATGAATTTCATAAAGTCATTGTTTTTGATAGCTGAGTAATATTCCATTGTGTAGATGTACTACATTTTCTGTATCCATTCTTCTGTTGAAGGGCATCTGGGTTCTTTCCAGGTTCTGGCTATTATAAATAAGGCTGCGATGAACATGGTAAAAATACTCAATAAAATTCTGGCAAACCGAATCCAAGAGCACATCAAAACAATCATCCACCATGATCAAGTAGGCTTCATCCCAGGCACGCAGGGATGGTTTAATATATGGAAAACCATCAACGTGATCCATTATATAAACAAACTGAAAGAACAAAACCACATGATCATTTCATTAGATGCTGAGAAAGCATTTGACAAAATTCAACACCCCTTCATGATAAAAGTCCTGGAAAGAATAGGAATTCAAGGCCCATACCTAAACATAGTAAAAGCCATATACAGCAAACCAGTTGCTAATATTAAATTAAATGGAGAGAAACTTGAAGCAATCCCACTAAAATCAGGGACTACACAAGGCTGCCCACTCTCTCCGTACTTATTCAATATAGTTCTTGAAGTTCTAGCCAGAGCAATCAGACAACAAAAGGAGGTCAAGGGGATACAGATCGGAAAGGAAGAAGTCAAAATATCACTATTTGCAGATGATATGATAGTTTATTTAAGTGATCCCAAAAGTTCCACCAGAGAACTACTAAAGCTGGTAGACAACTTCAGCAAAGTGGCTGGGTATAAAATTAACTCAAATAAATCAGTAGCCTTCCTCTACACAAAAGAGAAACAAGCCGAGAAAGAAATTACGGAAACGACACCCTTCATAATAGACCCAAATAATATAAAGTAACTCGGTGTGACTTTAACCAAGCAAGTAAAAGATTTGTACAATAAGAACTTCAAGACTCTGAAGAAAGAAATTGAAGAAGACCTCAGAAGATGGAAAGATCTCCCATGCTCATGGATTGGCAGGATTAATATAGTAAAAATGGCCATTTTACCAAAAGCGATTTACAGATTCAATACAATCCCCATCAAAATACCAATCCAATTCTTCAAAGAGCTAGACAGAACAATTTGCAAATTCAACTGGAATAACAAAAAACCCAGGATAGCTAAAAGTATCCTCAACAATAAAAGGACTTCAGGGGGAATCACTATCCCTGAACTCAAGCAGTATTACAGAGCAATAGTGATAAAAACTGCATGGTATTGGTACAGAGACAGACAGATAGACCAATGGAACAGAATTGAAGACCCAGAAATGAACACACACACCTGTGGGCACTTGATTTTTGACAAAGGAGCCAAAACCATCCAATGGAAAAAAGACAGCATTTTCAGCAAATGGTGCTGGTTCAACTGCAGGTCAACATGTAGAAGAATGCAGATCGATCCATGCTTATCACCCTGTACAAAGCTTAAGTCCAAGTGGATCAAGGACCTCCACATCAAACCAGATACACTCAAACTAATAGAAGAAAAACTAGGGAAGCATCTGGAACACATGGGCACTGGAAAAAATTTCCTGAACAAAACACCAATGGCTTATGTTCTAAGATCAAGAATCGACAAATGGGATCTCATAAAACTGCAAAGCTTCTGTAAGGCAAAGGACACTGTGGTTAGGACAAAACGGCAACCAACAGATTGGGAAAAGATCTTTACCAATCCTACAACAGATAGAGGCCTTATATCCAAAATATACAAAGAACTCAAGAAGTTAGACCGCAAGGAGACAAATAACCCTATTAAAAATGGTGTTCAGAGCTAAACAAAGAATTCACAGCTGAGGAATGCCGAATGGCTGAGAAACACCTAATGAAATGTTCAACATCTTTAGTCATAAGGGAAATGCAAATCAAAACAACCCTGAGATTTCACCTCACACCAGTGAGAATGGCTAAGATCAAAAACTCAGGTGACAGCAGATGCTGGCAAGGATGTGGAGAAAGAGGAACACTCCTCCATTGTTGGTGGGATTGCAGACTGGTACAACCATTCTGGAAATCAGTCTGGAGGTTCCTCAGAAAATTGGACATTGAACTGCCTGAGGATCCAGCTATACCTCTCTTGGGCATATACCCAAAAGATGCCCCAACATATAAAAAAGACACGTGCTCTACTATGTTCATCGTAACTGTATTTTCTTGCATCTGTTTTTTTGCTTGTGAAAGTTCTGCTTCGGTCCTAATTATGATGGTATGTGAGTAATGCATCATTCTGTTTGCTAGCATTTAGGATTTTTTGTCTTAAGCTTCTATAATTTCACTTTTCTTTTATCTTTGAGTTTTGATGGGATTCTTATCGTCATACTTATCTAATTCCTCAATGGCTACTCTCTTTCAAATCCTATACTAGATCCTTCTCATCTTCTGGAAACCTCCAGCACGTCTCTCTGCTGGCATCACTTCCCTACTCCCCCTCTCTACTATTTTCATCTGTTGCAATCCTTCTTGATCCTTATGGTTCAGCTCAAATTTCAGATCCACAAGAAAATCTTCTCTAATTATAACAGTTAGAATGAATCGTTTCCTCTCCCAAACATCATTAGCATATTTTATAGACCCAGCACACTTGACATATTTAGTCCACATAGCTTTCTCAAATAAACACAGAAAAGCATAGTAGAAAAAGCACAGGCGTTGGAAACAGGCAAGCCAGAATTCAGATCTCATCTCTTCAAGTACTGGATATGTGTGGTAATTTGGGAGAATTTAATCTACTGGGTGTTAGTGTCTTTATTTAAAATGAAAATATCTGCCTCAGTGAACAGGCCAAACTTGCCAAGTCTTCCCAATGTACAATGATAAGGTAATCCAGATTTATTCTTGCTCCGTGCTCAATCTAGTTGTTTTAAGACATTTTCAGTAGACCCTGAGGATATCTCACATGCACGTTCAAACTGGTCTGACAAGTGTAGATCCTCATGAAGACTTTGAACTCTGTCTCCTCTTGTTCTCTTCATCTGAGAGTTAAAGATCCTTTGGACAAGAAAATACTTAAAAGGAGATTATCATCTCCATGGCTTTATTGTTTGTTTGTTTGTTTATTATTTATTTTTATTTAAAAGTTCATTGTGACTAATCCATTCCTTGCATTCTGTGTTTAGTCCTGGGACAGAATACAGTGAAAATAGAATGTATATTCTTTTGCTCTTATATACTACCTATACTAGAAAGATAACATTCAAGAAGATTATTTTGTACTTAATACTGAAGTTAGCAAATGCATTTGTTTATTTGTCAAATGTTTTTAGTTTCTAACTAAAAAATTAAATACTGACTTGTTGAATAGTCATAATTCTGCTACCGGCATTATAGAATATTAGAAAATATACATTTCAAGTAAACATCAGTAACACTACGTAATACCTGCTGTGAGTAGTATGAAAAATATTAGATTCTATGATATATAATAATAGGAGATCCTCAGAAAATGTGCTTTGAAAGGCTAATGACCTGAAAAGCTGTAAGTTTTAAAGGAGAAGCTCACAGTAGAATGGTCAGCACTGAAATCATATATGCACAAACAACAAAAAGGACAGGTTGCATTTATTGATATTTGTGCATAAATATACTTACTTATATATGTAATAATAATGATCAAAGAAAGCAAGGTTATCAGCTTGAGAATGGAGCATGTGTTTGAGGTTGGGGGTACCTAGGAGTGGCTGGAGGGAAGAAAGAGAGGGAGAAAGTGATGTATTTCTATTTTAATATAAGACTTATTAAGTATTTTAAATTATAAAACAAATAAAAAGGAAAGAAGGCTTTGTTTTTTAAAAAGGCAAAAACTCAATTGAGAGGGAACTTTGCGTAGAGAGATTACATGAATGAGATGGTGTGTTATTGGGCACTAGTATCTGAAATACCAGCGTGAGTGGGGCTCACTTGTGACAGATACAGGAG
The DNA here is from genome assembly GCF_021556685.1 of Rattus norvegicus. NCBI lineage: Eukaryota > Metazoa > Chordata > Mammalia > Rodentia > Muridae > Rattus > Rattus norvegicus. The sequence continues at coordinate 131,558,747 of NC_141538.1, forward strand.
GCAAACTCAACATCTTTATTCCCTAATTTACTCCTGTAACAGATTGACTGATTAGTCCATTTTCTCCATTTGCTGAAATTTTCTCCCCCAAGGTGCTTTTCATATTTTGGAAAGAAAAACACACACATGCACATACACACACACACACACACACACACACACATACACACACACACACACGTATGCATGCACGCAGACTTTCTGTTCTATTTAGTGTGTCTAGTTTTACACTGAAATTAAAAGACATGGACACAAGAGGCTCCCAAGAAACATGGAGATGCCATTAGCCGAAATATCCAACAGCAGGGAGATAGAACCTGAAGAGACCACCTCTAGTACATTGACATAGCCCCAAGTTGAAAAATGGGCCGCCTACCCATCTCAAAATCTTTCACCCCAGAAATGTTCCTGCCTAGGGAAACGCAGGGACAAAATAATGTAGCAGGGACTTAAGGAAAGACCATCCAGAGACTGCCCCACCTTTGGATCTATCTCATCTGCAGAAATCAAACCACTATACTATTGCTGATGCCAAGAGACAGGAGCCAGGTGTAGCTGTCCTCTGAGAGGCTCTGCCAGCACCCATCTAAGACAGATGAAAATACTTTCAGCCAATCATTGGATTGAGCCTGGTGACTGAACCTCCAATGGAGGAGTAAGGAGAAGGACTGAAGGAGCTGAAGGGGATTGCAATCCTATAGGAACCTTATCAACTAACCAGACCCCTCAGAAGCTCCCAGGGACTAAACCACCAACCAAAGAGCATGGGGCCAGTTTATGGCTCTTTCTACACATGTAGCAGAGGATTGCCTTACTGGAATCAATGGGAGGGGATGAGCTTGGTCCTATGGAGGCTTGATGATGACCCAGCATAGGGGAATGCTGGGGTACTGAGTCAGGAGTGGGTGGGTTGGTGGGTGAGTGGAGGAGCATCCTCGTAGAAGCAGGGGGAAGGGACAAGGGCTAGTATTTTGCAGAGAGGAAACTGGGAAGGAATAACATTTGAAATGTAAATAAATAAAACAATAATAAAAAATGAAAATTTAGATTGGTCACACAATCATGTGATCCTATATTTAAAGAAATTGAAATCTGTATGTTGAAAAGACATCTACACTCTGTGTTCACTGTAACAGTGTCCACAATTCCTAAGATATGAAAATATCTTAAATGCACACCAGCTCATAAATGGTTAAAACACATGGTACCTATATACAATTTAATGGTACTTGTACAAGACAAGATGGAATCTTGTATTTGTGGCAACCTGGATGAAAGTGGTGAGTATCATTATTTTAACTAAATTAAGCGCAATCCAGGAAAACAAGTATCACATATCTTGCTAAAATGTGGAATCTACAATCTAGTAAAAGTTGGAGTTTAAAACTGGTTAGCAGAGAATTGGGGGAATAGGCATGGGGGAAGTTTGTGGAAATGTTTATCAGATGATACTGTTACATTTAGAAGCAAGAAATTATGTAATTATGGCATGTTGTTACATAGTAGGGTGGCTATAACTGAAATATACACATTATATATTTCAAAAACTGAGGAAAAGTTTTGAATTTTTCCATAAAGAAATAATATATAGTATAAGAAATAATGTTTTTAACATGATTTTAAAAATGCCTTGTGCATATATATGTGTGTGTATATATATATATATATTACAAAGTAGCACCTTGATATATATCTATTCCAACAAGCTGTCAAAAATTAAAAATATATATATTTATATGAATAGATTTATGTAACATAAAAAGTAAAATATACCTGTAGCATGATTTCTTCCTTCTTTTTATTATTTATTCACTATACATCCAAATATCAGCCCTCCTCTCCTCCCAGTACCCCTCACACAGATCATCCCTCATTCCCTCCCTCTCTTTATCCTCTGAAAAAGGGACCCCCTGGGTGATTATCTGTATTCCCCTTCCCCCGGGTGGAGTATCAAGTCACTGTGGGACTCCTACATATGTGCAGGGGGACTAGGTCTAGCCCAGGCTTGCTATTTGGTTGGTGGTTCCATCTCTGGGAGTCCCCAAGGGTCTAGGTTACTTGATTCCATTGGTCATTCTGTAGAGTCCCTGTTTTTTGGGGTCCCTCAGTAATTCATCCAACTCTTCTTCTAGTTCTCCAGAGCTCCATCTAATGTTTGGCTGTGGGTCTTTGTATCTGTTTCCATTGGCTTCTGGGTGGATCCTCTCAGAGGTCAGTTATGCTCCTGTCTTCAAACATAACAGTATCATTAATAATGTCAAGGATTGATTCTAGCCCATGGGGTGGACCTCAATTTTGGCCAGTCATTGTTTGGCCATTCCCATCTCTGCTCCATCTTCATTCCTGAACATCTTGTATGCAGGACAAATTTGGGTTGAAGATTTTGGGGTGGGTTGCTGTCCTTATCTCTCTTCTGGAATTCCTACCGGGCTACAGGAAGTGGCCACTTCACTGCTAGGAGTCTCAGAAAGAGTTGCCCCTGAGGCCTCCCTGTTCTCCTGCCAACTTCAGTTTTCTTTCCCCTGCACTCCCTATACCTGAGTCCCCTCCCACTACTCTCTACCACCCTGCTCCCTCCCTCCCTCCCTCCCTCCCTCCACCTCCGATGTCTATTTTATTTCCCCTTCTGAGAAAGACTCAATTATCCTCTCTTGGGCCCTTTTTGGTATATGGTTTCTTCTTCTTTGTGGATTGTAGCATGCTTATCCTGTACTCCTTTCTTGAAGTTACATATTTATGTAGAGTAGGGTTTTGGGTGATTCCTATCTTCTTTATGCTATGTATTTTCTCTTTTTCTACACTTATTTTCTGTACCAGGAGTTATTAGTATACTAGCATATTAAACAAAATAATGAATGCAAAGATTTTCTACCAAAGAATGTTCATAAAAATATAAAGTCTACTGAATTATATTTTAAATATATGTTTACTGAAAAATGTACAATAGAGATGTAGAAATTATGGGACTTTGATGTGTCTTCCCATCACGTGGCTAACCAGGATGCTATAGGGACAGCATTAAGTGATACTGAACATACGTGACCTAATGTGCTTTTCAAATCAACACATTAGCACTTGTCTTTCACTGGCACATTTTGTCTAAATCTAATTTTGATCAGTGAAGAGTGTGACATATCTAGATTATAAATGCAAATCTCAGTTGATATTTGATTTCATCTAATCAAAGATGTTATTTTTAATTGCCATGGAACAAGATGATCTTGTGCAAATGAGGCATTGATAATAAGTACTTTGTATTTACATAGAGATTTTCTATGAGCCTAACATACTTCATGAATTTAAAGTTTTCTATGAAATTTCTTAGGAGAAATATTTAATAGTATCTAATAAAGCTGAATATATGTGTACATATTCAGAATATATATATATATAGGTACATAGAAATTACACTACTATTATCAAGTCAGCAGAAATGTATATTGATGTTTACTTAAAGACATGGCATAGCACCATTTATTATGCCTCAAGCTGTTGGAAAGTACCTAAATGTCCTTCAACAGCAGATTGAATATAGAATGGATTAATACATTATACTCATACAACAAAATGCTGTGCAGAAATGAGAATGATGTATATTATGCTGCAACAATATGGATGGATTTTACATCATAAACAACAGAAAGAGTGCAACTGGATGATTAAATTTGTATGTTATGCACAAACATGCAAAAATACTTCAAAATAGTAGTTTTAGACATCTCTTAACTCATCTCTGAGTTTGCATCTAAGTAATTATCACAAAGATATGATATACTTAATTTATACCAGGCCCATTTTAAAGTGTCTTGATAGAAAAATCAGGATATTTAGATCCTATGCTTACAGAATGTATATGGGTGAGTTAAGGCCAAGCAATAAGAAATCAGAACATAGTATTGTGTATAGAAAAGTTAAATAATATTTTACTAAAATTTAATGGGACCTTCTAAGCTAGGTTGTATGAGCTTGGAGAAAGGACCATGGGGCCAGTTTCAAGTGATATAAAGAACTATGCTGGCAAGATAACAAATACCCAGGCAACCATGGAATGGAAAGGCATTCCAGGGTTTTAGAGCTCCACTGGATAGGTGAGCAAGTTAGTAAGAACATTGTATAGTTAGGTAATTAAAGACATTTTACTATGCTGAATATATAGAACATAGAGAAGAATGGGGGATGTGTTGCATACTGTGAGACTCTGACAATTATAACAGAATTTTAAATATAAGACTGAAGAGTTTAGACTTTTCCCAAAGCCCAAAGGGACCTAGTCAGGATTTAAGAAGTATCATGGTAGATTTTCAGTGAAGTAGTATCTTGTATGTAGAATACAGTAGAGGGTGCTAGGGTAGTTGCAGGGGCTTGGTGAGGCAGAAGCAGAATTGATGAGGATGTGAGCTAGTCAGCTCTTCTGCGCATCTCCACTCACACAGGCTCTGAATGTATCCTATAGTTGAGATCTGAGGAAACAAGGATTGAGTTATAATGTACCACAGAAAAATTTAAATTGAATGTGATTTTTCTTTAAAAATTCCTTAGTTCACAGTATCAGCACTAGACATTATTTTTTCCTTTTTTTTCTTTTTCTTCTTCTTTTTTCTTCTTCTTTTTTCTTCTTCTTTTTTCTCTTTTTCGGAGCTGGGGACCGAACCCAGGGCCTTGCGCTTGCTAGGCAAAGCACTAGACATTATTAAATATAACTCCCACTGCCTCCTTGCTGGCCACTAAAAAATATTAACCATATTCTCCTTTAGACTCTTACCAAAATTATTGCCAGACAGATCTTTAACTCTTATGGGAACTATATTATTGATATAGGTGTTTACATTGGATGTCTTTTAAGACATTGGATGTCTGATCTTTGTGGTATCCTAGATGTTATAGTCTGAAACTAGCTCTATTGGAAAAACTTTCTCCATGTCCTTGGAGAATATCAGTAAAACAAGGAAATCTATGTTCAAGAGAGGAGTGATACTAAGGACTAATCTGAATTTGTGTGCCTACACTTTGAATATCTACTTCCTTTTATATATAGCCTTGCCTCTGGGGTCACACATTGCAGGATCCAGACAGAGTTTCAGTTGCTATCTCTCTTGTTCTAGCATTCAGCATGGATCAGGGCAGATCTAACCATGAAAACACTTGGCTCAGCAGAAGCTCATGATTCTTAATGTTGCATACTTTGGGAAATTCATAAATAGTGGAGATGCGGCTTATTATATTCTAAAGACAATCTCACAAGGATTACACAAGAAAAGAAACTACCAACAAGGAAAGTGAGTTTTCTAACATGCTAGGCTATGGACCTGAACCTGACTTACTGTCATTTTGTAAATAAATTTCTAGTAGTGCATTCATTTGGGGATTATCTTGCTACAGTGTCAGAGTTTAATAAACATTACAGAAAAATATTATCCACAAATATCAAAGATATTTATCATGTGACTTTTATAAGAATATTTTTCTATTTGTGGCTAGAATATAAAGATGCTCCCAAATTGATTGAGAATATTGTTGGCAAAGCTAGCTGTCCAAGGGCCATTAATTTAAAAACACATTGAATTATTCTGTTCTGAAGTCTGTGATTTGAATTTCAACTTTTTTGATCATCTAAGCAGATATGACAGTCCATGGTAATTAATCAATTTTCCAAGATATCCAGTGGTATCTTAGAAAGTTTCCTGGATGGTGATGATTCAGAAATATCAAAGCAAGTACATTAGAAATAGAAACATCTGTCCCAGAGCAGTCTTCTCAGGGTTCTGAGCAGCATCCTAAGGTGGGAGTAACCGGGGAGAAAAAGAAAGAGCCACACCCTGGACAGAAGCCAGCAAGCTTATCAGTAATTCATATGTATGGATAATCTTGATTTAATAGGGCTGTACGATAGGCTAAAATGATAGTGAATTGCGAATGTGTTGAGTACCTACTGGTGTCTCTGCAACCACAGGACACTGTGCTATGAGCTCGTTACCTCTGCCCAGGATCACCTCACTAGTCTCAAAGCAATAGCCACAGAGCACACCAAACTCAGAAGTGCAGTTTGCATTCATGTGTATTAGCTTTGCACAATTCTAAAACCAAAACAATTGTTGACTTGCACCATCATAAGGGGGGAACGTCCTATACTTGTACTGTGCTCCCTGGATTGTTTAGAAGCAAGCTAGCTCCCTTAGGGAAAAAATATATATATACACACAACACACACACACACACACACACACACACACACACACACACATACATACATATTCTCTCCACATTTTCTTTATGATGTTTTGACCATCTTATTACTCACTCCCTAATCTCTGCTTTAGGCAACCCCTTCTTCCCAAATTCTGAATCTCCCTCTGTTTTATGGAGAACATTGAACTCTCGTCATATCTTAGTCTACAATCTCTTTGAAGCTGACCATTGACATTCTCAAAAGAAATCAAATTCTATTTACTAAATTAAGTCTACCCTTTGCTGAAGAACTTGGAAATGTAAATAGCAGTATATCACATATGCTAAGTATCAAGTACAGTCGGTACCAAACCAGTGCTTATTTCTTTCTTCCCTTCTGCTTGTTTTATTATTGTTTTATCCATTTTCTTCTTATGTCAAAAAATAAATGCCTCATTACATCTGTTGACATTTGTGTTCTCTTATTTTGGATTTAAGATCATAAAAGGAAAGATGCGCATCCTTCTGGCTTGCATAATGTAACATGTATAAAAAGGATGTGAAATAGTTATTCTTCAGATTTGATATATGATAGTAGAGAAAACTTGAGGCTGTTTCCTTGGTTTCTTCTAGATTCCTGGGCTGGCTGGGTAGGTGTTCCTTGGTAAGTGGTACCTTCCAGAGTTAGCAGTGCCTGGGAAACAGGAGAGGCATGAGTTTAACATTATACTTCTTATAGGGCCCTGTTAGGTTAATTCACCGCCCAGAGTTTAGGTTTCTTTACCCATAAAATAAGTACTGGGACATATGTCATAAAGTTCTCATGAAGATTAAGTGAAATATGAAAATAAATTACTTTGTACCAGGGTAGGCACAGAAAAAGTGTTCAATAAACACAAGCTATTATTCTTCTTATTAATATTTTTCCACACCATAATGATTCTTGGTTTATAGAGTTATCACAAAAATTGAAAATAAATGGAGCAAAGAGTAAATTCCAGGATACAAATTGAGAAAGGGTTAGAATAGAGTTCCAAGAGCACCCAAGGTGGTATTTTATACACTGGTTTTGTTTTCCTTTCACTTTTTATTTTGGAAAAATTCCATGTACATAAGTATCAAAAAATTCTTAAATTCAGCTGCAACAATAATTAAACTATGACCAGTTCTTTTCTGTTTTTATTATTATATACTCCTTAAAACCCATCTCCTGCTAAATTTTTTGAATCAAGCCATATATAACATTCATCCTATATACACTTCAATATATATTTTAGAAAGTTAAAGACTTGAAAGTTAATTATAAAGTACTAAGTCAGTCTTGAATGTCTTTTAGCTATGCTTGGTGACCCATTGACTTCTATGATGGTGTCAATCCTCAGACTGAGGCTTTTTTTAATACTAAAGATACTATTTCCATTTCGTAATACCCTAAATACTGCCACAACATGAATATTACACAGTCAAGATGTGGTTTTCTCAGTGTTTTGCCATGGTATAATGGAAATAATCATTTGTCTGGGCCATAAAGATCTGGATTTAATAACTATTTTATTTGTAATTGGTATGTTAATTAGTCTTTTAATGTGAGATGTGACAGATATCCAAGAAAAACAACTTTAAGAAGGAAACCTTGACTGTGGCTCATGATTTCGGACTGTCTTGGCTGGGAAGGTATAGACAAATAAGCCATCTGTCTATGGAGGCCAGCAAACACAGTAAGCTGCATGCCGTAGGCCTGCTCCTCTGTCCACGATGTTTCATCCAGGGCCTCCAGTCTATTGAATGGAATCGTCCACATCCAGGAAAGATCTTTTCATGAATCTTCTCATTTATAGAAGTGTCCTCACTGGCATACTAAGAGGTGTATTCTACTATTTTCCTGGTACCCAAACAATCCTATCAGGTTGCCAATCAAGATTAACCATCATATATTACTGTAACCAAATTCCTCACACCTCTCGTCTAAGAACTTACACTTAACTCTTCAACAGTTAATCTATTTTTTTGCCATCTTTAGGACATAAAATTGAGGATCAGTGAAGCTGAAGAACTTGTCAGACATTAATAAACCCTAGTCTCCTAGACTAGTAAGCAATAGACAATCTAATAATTGATTAAAAAAAATCAGAGTGCTAGAGCTGGCTCAGCAGTTACGAGCATTTGATGCTCTTGTAGAGGATGTGGTATCGGTTCCCAGTACCCACATGGCATCTTATAATCATCTGTAACTTTAGTTCCAGCGTTTCTGACACCCTCCTCTGGTCTCAGTTGCCAGAGCATGAATGTGGTGTGCTTCCATACATGCAGGAAAAGTGCACATAAAATAAAAATAAATTAATCTTTTAAAATATAACTCCAACTTTTTGTAGCTCCTTTTAACAAAGTCCAGAAACTTTTCATTTTGTTATTCTGCTCTGCTTATGTTGGCTTCCTTCCAAACTCAATGTCTCCTTGTCTCTCACTTGATGCAGGAGGGAAGTATTCTTACATTGAACTTGACTGTGGTGATATGATAGATATATGAGAATGAAGGCACTCAAATTTGTAGATCTTTGAGCTAAGACAGAGAATGTAAATAAAACAACAACTGATATATGAAAAGTTATATTGACTTAGAATTGAGAAATTATAGATTATATATTTTCATTTAATATGTGAATATTTTATTTTTCTATCAATTTTTAAATTAGCATACAATATAATGGGTTTTATCATGGTATCTTCACACATGTATTTCGTTGTGCTTTGCACATATTTACAGACCATTATTCTTCCTTGTCTCTGCTGTCAATTTGTTCCCTCTCCTTAAGTAATCCATTTTTTACTAATATGCCATATATATACATATATATATGTATATGTGTGTGTATATATATATATCTTGATTTTTCATGTGAGGGAAGCTGTGATAGTTTCCCACTTTTCCCATTACCTTATTTTCTTACTTTCTCTATTCCATTTCATCTTTATGCATGATCCCCCTTTTACTTTCATGTCACAAATACACACAAACACACTCACACACATGCACACACATGTGTATGCACATACATACACACTCGTATACATATATACACTTAAATCTATATTCTGAGAAATATTTTAATATTTGTCTCGATTAGCCTAATTATTTCCTTTTTTTATTAACTTGAGTATTTCTTATTTACATTTCGAGTGTTATTCCCTTTCCCGGTTTCCGGGCAAACATCCTCCTAATCCCTCCCCCTGCCCTTCTTTATGGGTGTTCCCCTCCCCATCCTCCCCCCATTGCCGCCCTCCCCCCAATAATCACGTTCACTGGGGGTTCAGTCTTAGCAGGACCCAGGGCTTCCCCTTCCACTGGTGCTCTTACTAGGATATTCATTACTACCTATGAGGTCAGAGTCCAGGGTCAGTCCATGTATAGTCTTTAGGTAGTGGCTTAGTCCCTGGAAGCTCTGGTTGCTTGGCATTGTTGTACATATGGGGTCTCGAGCCCCTTCAAGCTCTTCCAGTTCTTTCTCTGATTCCTTCAATGGGGTCCTATTCTCAGTTCAGTGGTTTGCTGCTGGCATTCGCCTCTGTAATTATTTCCTTTAACATGATGTGCTCCATCCATTTAGACATGATCTCATGTAGCAATGACTAGACCTGGGTGGCTTTGAACTCACAGAAAGCCTCTGTGTTCCCAATGTTGGATTTAAAGTTACCACCACATCCAACCCTCATCACATTTTAAGAATCTGTTCATCTTTTAATAAATATCTAGATTGGATCTATGTGTTGGATCTACATGTGAATATTTCAGCAATAAACATAATTATGAAAGGATCCCTGTGATAATTATGTAATTGGATTCATTTGTGCACAGACACACACACACACACACACACACACACACACACACACACACACAAGTCAGCTTGATTAAATGGTAGTACTTTTTCAGTTTTTTTTTTTTTGAGGTACTCCCATATTGATTTCTGTGGCGTTTGTAGTAGTTGACAGTCTCAGCAGCAGCAGTTGTGGTCACCCTGGTACAGACTTGTTAGAGTCTGCACATCTCTTCAGGTGATGGAGTTGGCTCTTAGGAACAAAAGGTAGCGCTGCCTTCACTGTATATGAACTGAACTTTCTATTAGCTGAATTTCTGGTCGTGTCTGCATCTGTCCTTGCAGTTTACTGACTGTGTCTCTACCCTATTCTGTGGCTCTGGCAGGTTGACCTCAGGCACTGTGACTAGTGACTATTACTCATTATCATACCCATAGGCACCTCAGGCTTAAATTATAGGTTTCCTCTCAAAATGGTGCCTACCTACAGCATTCTCAGTCACAAAAGAGACCTCTTCTAGACTACTGATATGGTATGGAAATTGACTTTTGTGGGATTTGTAAGGGTTGCTTACCCAAATGAGGATGGGAAAGATGTGGCTTGATAGAGGGATGAGAACTCCGGCAAAAAGATGGAATCATAAAGTGTACTCTTAGAGAATTCACAGGACTTATATTGAGATCTTACACGTCAATGAGTGTCACTAGACTTTTGATCATGCCCTGTTCTGAGGTTAGTAGCACTTTGGGATCACACTGATACATACTAATTCAATTGTTCTGATCATAAATGCACTGTGCAATTCTCAAAATCAAAGTCGTTTTTTTAAACAAGTTGAAAGTCAAGCAGTCAGCATGACCCAGTTAAGAACTTTATTCAAAATGAAAAAGAAAAAGACCTTGGAAATGAGCTGCTCTGTAAAACGAATCACCATCTATTTGTGAAGACAAAGAAGTCTCATACTTTAAGAATGTGTAGAAAAGCACAATTTGGTAATTTTTCTTTTTCTTTTACTTCCAGTGAAATTGATGACAAAGTCTTCCATTGTAATGCTCAAAGGTATTTTCTATGGGCTTATTGAAGAGAATTTAAATTGAAGGTGATTAAAGGGAAAATTTCGTCCCCTTTCATGCCCCTGCCAGTGGTTTATAAATTGTTATAACAAGCCTAAAGCTCTACTGTACCTTAGAACTGAGGCTTTGGTAAACATCTCCATGTTCCTTAATAAAGTCTATCTGTATAAGAACCTCTCTTAGGAAGAAATAAATTTCTTGGCTTGGAGAGATACTTCAAAACAGGAGCTACTGCAATGAAAGACACATTTCTTGGACCATTTTTAAATATGAGAAAAATGAATAGTACATCCAAATGTGGATCTATATCGATAGAACTGGAGGTGGGGTGGGCGTCAAACACTGCTTAGGAGAAAGGCAGGAGGGAAGGAAGTTAAAATAGGACCACTAATGTTTATCTTGAAACTTGGCAGACAAATCTAGGATTTCATGATGTAAAGATGGCCGAGAAAGTCAAGAAATGAAAAAGTAACCAAAGTTTCAAAGTGGTGAGCTCAAAGAACAAAGCAGCACAGGTCGTGTTAACGGTTGAAGCCAAACACTGCTCATGACCAGAGCTGGCATATAAGACGTGCTCACAAACACTAGGTGCAGTTACTGCTAGAATCTGTTTCACATTATTCAAATTTTTTCTCCTCTATAAACTTTTGTTATTCTTAGTAATCACAATGTAAATTAGTTTAATAGATGTTTAAAAGCTGTCTCTCCTGAGCCTATGCTTCGTCTCTTTTTCCTTTTAAAGTTTTTCCCTCTGTTACCTGTGGCTGTGAGCACCATCATATCTGGTACAGTTTGTCACTGACAAGAACCTCAAGGAAAGAAGAGGTGTTTTAATCCTGTCTGCTCAGGGTGACTATTAGGATGCTTGCCTTATTCTTTGGTTAAAATAAAAAGATAATCCTCTTTGGCCAGGTAAATCCCATGTCAGAAAGGTTCCACAACCTCCCCCAATGGTTTTACTATCAAGCCTTCATAGCTGTGAGCCTGTAGACGGCATTTTACAGCTAATTCCTCACAATGATGTTTGAATGGCATGGGCCTGTTGAATGCTTGGTGTCTAGTTGGTGGAACTGTTCAGCAAGGATAACAAGGTGTACCTTTTTCAGAGGAAGTGTGTGACTGGATAAAACTTGAGATTTCAAAAGCTCACACCATTCCAGTCATCTTTCTCTCTGCCTTGTGGTTTTTGTTTAAATGTGATAGGTTCTCTGTCAAGTCTGCCTTTCTGCTGTCCTGCTTCATACTCTGATAATGATGGAGTGACTCTCTGAAGTCATAAGCACCCACTAAATGTTTACTTCTGTTAGTTACCTTGGTCACAGTGCTTTGTTACAGAAATAGAAAAGTACTAAGACAAAAGCAATGCCTAAAGTAAAGTGGCATGATTAAAGCTGCCATGCCTATTGATGACAAATTTATATATCCACATCATAATCAGTTCAGTAATCTTTCAAATATGCCTAACTTTAATTTGTCAAAGTGACATGTCCAGGCATGGCCACCTAGGTTTGGCTTGTTACAGAACATGATCTGTGCTCTGCTGTGGTGCTCTAATGTGGGACAGCTCCTCCGCATTCCAATTTAAACTCTTTGTCTTAATATTCAGATTCTAAAGTGAAAAAGTAAGGAGGGCAGACAAAGAAACACTACCTGTATTTGTTTAAAATGTGCTACTAATTAAAATACCTTCCACTACCTAGCATATCTACTCTTGCAGAAGCATAATTCAGAGCATGGCCAGTAATCCATCCCGGATGCTTGAGAGCACAAGACAGGAGGATAAGAAGTTCAAGGCCAGGTTCTGCCACAGAGTGACTTTAGAGCCAATCTGAACAACTTTGTGAGGGCCATCTCAACTCAAATCTAGAAAAAGAGCTAGGGATGGAAATGGAACTAAAAAAGTAAGAGGCAGAACCTCAAACTAGAAATCGCCTAGTATTTACAATAAGAGATGAGAGAGAGAGAGAGAGAGAGAGAGAGAGAGAGAGAGAGAGAGAGAGAGAGAGAGAGAGACTACAGAGTCACAGTGGACAAGGAGCATGAAAGAAGTAAGTCATGGAGCTAGGACCATGGTTGTGATGGCCTCAGGCAGTACTTCTCACCGTCCTGTAACAGAATACAATAAAGGTATTGTTTCTGGGGTACTCATGAGGGCACTGCTGCTCTCTTGGAGATTAATTAGCAATGTAGCAGTGTCTTAGGTTGATGTACCATACATAGATGTTTGGGTAAGAGTTCTGGGAGTCTGCAGTTGAACTCTGCAAGTTAGCATGAGACACCATCACTTTGGAAGTAGTGATCTTTAGATAAAGTCCTTAAATAAAAATCTGGAAATTAATTTGAAAAGACCATTATAGACATCAGATAAATCTTGCCTGGGAAGAATTGTGAATCTTATATAACTTAGGAGCTTTTGGACTCTTGGAGATCATGTTCAACTGAAGATAGGAAAACACTAGGAGCTTCTGTGATAGTTATCTGTAACAATTTATATTTCATAGAATCATTGAAAGCAGTAATATGGGAATCAAAGCAAACTCTCATAGCTCTTTTTGAAGTCATAAATGTTGACTTCCCTTGTATACTTATTTCTTAAATTCCTGACATTTCCAATTATAGATGGATTTGACTTATCTTAAGAAGTAGATGGAAAAAAAAGTTATTTGGAATCTTAAATTCTTCATCTATTTTCTTATATTTAGAACTTGTTGATTCATACTTTCATATAAATTATCTTTTTTCTTTTTAATTTTTGTATTTTTTCTTTATGTAGATTTTACATTGACTATTGAGATAATAGATTTTAATTACATTTTCTTTCTGAGCAGGTATACAAAGTTCTCTATAGCATGAATCTAAATGAACTATTTTATTAAATCACAATGTTTAAATTACTTTATTTTTCTATAATAATAATTGTGTCTTCCACTTTTTAAAATATTTACCCTGTTCTTATATGTAAATAAGGCATATTATTCTCATCCAGTAATTTATCATATCTTCTGTTCTTCACTCATTTTATAAAGAACCAAGTTTCTGACATTAGATGTAACTTAGCTCCAGTCTGAATACAGTATCATTCTATAGTCTTATAGCTTTTTGTTTGTTGGTGAGAAATCTACTTGTTTCATTGGTGAATGTTTTTTTATGTTTTAACAAAATATTAGTATATCAATTTAAAATATCTCCCTTTTGATTAGAGTTATTGAAGGAGACCCTTTCATTATTCCTTATCCCTTTTTCTTGTAGATGGCTCAGTGACCAGTTATTATTGTCATGTGTTCACCTCACATTACATAATAGTTTTAATTTCTAGGAAGGCTTTCAAGGTTGTTTTTTTTTCTTTTCCTCTTAATGTTACACCCAGATTGTAGTTTCTTTATGTTTAGTTGAGAGAGATACATTTTAGAAATCACATTTAGAAAATGGTTTCCCTGTATTTCTACAAGTGTGTTTTGCCTTCCTATCATTTCCTGAATTTTAATTATACTCGTGTTTGTGTTCTTCATATTGTTCTATTATATTACTAGATTTTTATTTGCTTTTCTGGAAATCTCTTTGTAATTCACATTATAAGGCAGTAGTTCGCTGCCTCTGGTGGAGCCTGTATACCAATCAGGCGTTTGACTACTCTCCTCCACTTGAGTGCATATGAATCACCTGCTTTATTTTCCTAGCAGGTGTTGTGGTTTTGGATAATGTTTCCTAGAGAAATCAGAACTCACATTTAAATTTACTGCCTCACTTATGCAAAATGACTTGTATCTGAAAACTGTGTTTTTGTTTGTTTTGGTTTGATTATTTGTTTGGTTGGGTTTTTTTTTTTTGGCACATTTTGTTTCCTATTGAAAGTCTAGTTCAATTCTAGTAATCAAAAACAAGACTCTATCAGTTTAGAATAGTCATTGTTATTCATTATATCTACATTTTATAATATGTGGAATAACTGAATATTATGACATAATATTTTCAGAAAATATGTAATGCTACTAGAAAAATTTACACGTATTTTACATATTCCATTAAAATTGTGGTGATATGAAAAACAAAAAAAAGAAGTAGATGGAGAAGCAGAATTACAGAAATGAGTCCATGCAGGATATGTGATACTAGTTAAATAAAACGAGAAAGAAGATACTCTAACAGAAGCCTCGGAATGGCTTTTACTATGCTGAATTCTGCATGTACAAATATGAATCTAACAGAACAAACTAAAAGATTTACTTTGTAATGTGGACCATGTTATACAGAAGAACCATTTAGAAAATTAAAGTGAAATGCATAATTCTAAAGCTATAATAAAAGGCTCTACTTTGCAGAGCTTTAAACTACTGATGTACTGAATTTGCTTATGTAGAAAGATTGCCTTTGTAGTCGATTGCATGTCAAATAAAAACTCAGTTCCACGAGGACTCATAAAGAACAATTTATTTTAACTTAAGGTGCATCATGCAAATGAATTACAAAGTTGCAAGGAGATGAAAAGAGCTCATTATGAGTTTCAAAAACTCTATTTCCTTTTCCATCCTTAGAATGTTCTTGGAAGATATTCTACATAGGTATGTTCTACACCATCACATTTTATAGTTCTCCATTCGTTTTAAACTGAATTAGTCAGCTACCCTTCTTTACTCCCCCTATTGTAGTTTTGGCATGTGGACTCCACTTGACAGGAATCAAATTCAGTTGATTGCCTTCTCCCTCATACGAGTGCACTATTTTTATTTGTGTGGGGGCTCACTTTTAGCCTAATTTTATTTTATTTTATATACATCTGTTTTCTGTTATTCCAGATAGATATGAAAAGTTAATGATATATAAACACATATATGTATATTGTTAACTATATATAATTATTAAATTTACATTACACAGCGATTAACTTTAACTTCATGATATATAATATGTTAATTACTATACACAATAAATAAAAGTATGTTACAGATATAGTAAAAAGGTTAATATTTTGTTACACATTTAGAATTTCCAGTATTTAAATCCTTTTAGAGTTCAGTTTTGAGGCTAGAAGGGACTTCATGTCAGTTAGCCTCTATAGAATTAACTCTTCATGAAGATGCCTTCATAACACTCTCTCTTTCTAATCATTCTCATCCTTTGCCCCTTCACATTAGCGAACTATGCAGTTTAATTCTTTACCTTTAAAAACCAACTGAGTTGTTCCCATCATAGAATTTATAGAACATTTTTATTTATGGAATATTTCTTTGGGTGCTGTCTCTGGTCATAACCAAATTCATTGTTTCTTAGGCTTGAAAGGGTAGACCTGTCACTCAATTTTTTCTGCTGTCGTACATCTCTGTACATGGCTTGTGTACTTAAAACACAACATACATAGAGTGATGATGCTAGCTAGATTAGACCACTTAAAGTAGCAGTTATATTTTTGACTTTTGTAGTCTTTTCATCCTTATTATTTATATGTCATATTCAAATTCCCAGAGTTTCATGTCTTCCTTAGGTTTCTTTTGCAGTTGTTGCAACTAAATGTGAATCCTGTACTCTACATATTCTTATAAGAAAATAAATATAGTGAACACACAATGAACTTTTAGCATATAGGAAACCATCCTTCTATATACTTTATATGAACCTCCCAACAATTTTCAATATCCTTGGCAGGTGAAAATTATTATGAGATTACAATTCACCCAAGGTCTCATTTCTATTAACTAGCAGAATTGGTTCCGAGATTTGGACTCTGACCCAAGCAAGCTCTCTATCTATCTATCTATCTATCTATCTATCTATCTATCTATCTATCTATCTATATATCTCTCTCTATATATATATTGTGTGTGTGTAATCTGACCTCTACACCAAGCTTATAACTACTTATATTTTACAATGAACAAATAGTGACTCTTTTCTCTGAAGAATACATAATGGATCAAATAGCAGCTAAGATGTAGAACTTGGATATGTACCAAAGTTATTGCCTCAAAATTTAGAAAGTTCCCACCAAAATATAGTTGGTGTTGCAAACTTAAATATGTGGGAATAAATTTCCATTTGATTTAGATACAGGTATGTAAATGTGTGTCAGTGTGGTTTCACATCTATATTGGCATTTATATTTTATTACCATATGTATAAATAAATTTCATATGGCTCATATAGTTATATAAGCATGTGTTAATATATGTCGTATATATACATATATATACACAAAGACACATACACATATATAAAACACCATATGCCAATATTTGGAAAGATAAATATTTTTCATTCTGTTTAATGGTGATTATAATTACATGATCAAAATTTATTTTATTGGAAAGTTGCTGTCTTTGGCATGTCCTATTGACTAATGTAGGGGTAATTTAACCATTAATATATTCCTTTAAATGGCAATATTTCTCTTTGTAATTTATTTTTTCTGATAGCCAGATAGGTTTTGGCATCCTATCCCATGATGCACTTTTTGAATATGGATTTTACTGCTAACTTTAAACAAATTACTTATACTTATCTTCTTTTTCTGAAACTCAACACTTTAATTCCCAACAGAGAAGTACTTTTCTGACCTTTCAGCCTTCACTCTCTAATTTAGTTTTCAGAGTTGTGAAGAGATAGTTAGAAAATACTACCCAGCTCATTAAGCTCCTTATAATCCATCTCTCATTTCCTTTGCTCTCACGGAATTAAATTGCTTTATCCTGAGTGCACTTTAAGCCTATCTTTTTTATTTTGTCTATATGTAACCTCTTTATCCCCACACCTTTTGCCTGGCACTTCAAACCAAGTTCACCTATTTATAAGTCAAACTTATAACTCAGATTCTATGATATGAAGCTTAATGTTTTCTATTTGAAAATAATCTCCAATTAGTAAACGTACAAATGTAATATATTATTGAACTTTATTCATAACTAATCTCAAGCTTACTATTTGCTCTTATATTGAATAATAGAGATACACTGGATGAATATTTATTTCAGTAGGGATGTATTAGGTGCTGCCCGACAGCAGACTTCTTCCCCTGAAGACTTTAAAGTTGTAGGATAAGGAATAATAAAAGTAAACCAGGCAACACTGAGGTAGATTTGACCACTGTCTCTGAAAAACCATACAGTCTAGCAGAGGAGAGGTACAGGTGAGCCGGTGTGGGCTAGAAAAGAACATATAATTATTCCAACGCTTTGCATCTAATTTTTTCAGACTTGCTGTAAACTTTCTACATGAATTTAGATAAACCCTTTTGAATTCTAGTTCTCAGTTTATCCATTGGAAAGTAAGAGATTGAACTAGAAATAGATGATGCATAAGACTAAACTGAACTTGCTCATTGTCATTATAGAGAGTTCTAATGATCTCTTAGAATAACAACTGTAATTAGTTAGGTGTCTTCCATACACCTGATACTGTTTTAAATATTTTACATACATAGCATCCTCGTCATAACCCTTATCACACACGAAATGCATTGTAGCTGTGAATTTTTGCTGCACTGTTTTGTGCTCCTAGCGGCTTGCACCTATGCACCCACACAGGAGCTATCTCTTGGTCCACAGCTGAAAGCCACACACACATTAGCTTATTTTTAAAACTGGCTACCTCAAATGCTGGTCACTCCTAAACCTTCCCCTGCTACCACAGGCCCAATCAGGGAAGTGGCCAGTGGTCACTCACGCAAAGTCTTACATGACTGGTTGGCTTTTTCTCCTGCTGCTACTGCATCCCATTTTTCTTCCCTATCGTGGCAATTCTATCCCATTTGTGTCCTCACGTGTGCAACTCTAAGTGTCCTGCCCCAGGCCTATCCATTGGGCATTGGCATGTTTATTGATCAATCAAAAATCAACTAGGGACAAGTAGCTTCAGTGTCTGGATAGGTAGATTCCTGATTGAATCATAGCCTTAGAACAAATTTCCAACACCTCACCTTTTATTTCCAAATTAAACAAACAAACAAACAAACAACAACCAATAGCAAGAAACCCTTCTTATTGTCTGAGACATAAATTGAGCAGAACTACAACAATTATGTAAGTCATAGAGTATGATATATATTTAACATCAGTCCATCATATTTGTCAGATTGCTAAAGTTCTCTATAATCATTCCTAACTTACGGAGTTTATGATTCTGTACCTGAATTATGTTTTGATTTTAGCCTGCAACACCATCTGAGAACCATGTTTTTAACTCTATATCATACCTTTTAATGTTAAACAACTTAAGTTTGCTTATGGGACTATAATTAGTTTTCAACCCCGTCAGAAATTCAAGAATGAATTAAGCATTACCTAAGTACATACAAAGCACCAAACATAGCATCTAGAATTTCAACAACTGAAGAGACAGCTGACTACCTGGACGGTCTCCTGATTTCTTGTCATGTTGGAGCATCTATCTGCACCATTTTGGCTGAGAGCCACCTGGCGGACCTTGAAATGAAGTATGGATATGAAATACTGGCTTACTCCCTTGGCAGAGTTTAGTAGTTGACTATCTGACATCTGTTTGTCCTTTTGGACAGTATTTTTGTCTGCAGATAAAACAGGCAATTTCTAACCCATGGCTACTTTCCATGATAAGCAAGTCTGCCTGGAGATGAAGATGCTCAATGTCTTCTCTGAACTGTGAAGATGGTACTATCAGGAGCAGACAGGTCTCTAGTCTAAATTTCTAAGAATGGTGAAATTACTAAATGTTAGATATGTGGGCTTTGATGTTTTGAAGACTTTTTTATATATAGGGTATATCTGAACTGTTAAACTTTGTCTACTCTTAACGATTTCTAATTGAATAATATTAAAAATACATTATGTAATTATTATAATTATTATAATTAAATCAGATTCTAACCTAACTTCCAGTTTACTATCTGGTCGTTAATTTGTGTTACTTGATCATCTGAAACAGTTTGTAATGGCAGCTATAAAAGGACTGGGTCAAAAACTTATTTTCTTACATGAGTTGCATAGGCACAATACCTATTTAAGAGTAACAGTATTATTTTCAAATTTTATATTGATATACAGATTTATACCAATGAAAATCTTAATTCTATATCAATATAAAAATTCTGAACCAATGTAAGAAATTGTAACTTCAATGTTGCATTATTTATAAAGATTTCTATACATGTAAGATTATGGCTACACAAAGCTTTGTTCAAGAATAAATTTGGTAATGCATCCCATCTATTTCCTCCCTGTTCAAAATTCTGACCATTTCCAATTATCCGTTAAAATGATGACCTATCTAGAATTTGTAAAATAACCATAACCAGACACCCAAATCCAAACAGTCAAGCTGATGACTATGGCTTTTTTCTGCTAAGTGGGATGATGAGAAATTCTTTGGAGGGGTTGGGAGGGGTAGGAAGATTAGAAAATTGGTTAAACTTAATAAAGCTAGCTTTACCATGTGTATTTTTCTGTGATTGGGTAACCCTACTCAGGATGATATTTTCTAGTTCATTTCATTTGCCTATGCATTTCAGGAAGTCATTGTTTTTGATAGCTGAGTAGTACTCCATTGTGTAGATGTACCACATTTTCTGTATCCATTCCTCTGTTGAAGGGCATCTGGGTTCTTTCCAGGTTGTGGCATGGTATGCACTCACTAATATGTGGATATTATTCCAAAAGCTCAAATTACCCAAATGCAATCCACAGACCACTTGAAACTCAAGAAGTACTATGAAAATGTGGATGCTTCACTCCTTCTTAGAAAGGGGAACAAAAATATCCATAGGAGGGGATAGAGAGGCAAAGTTTAGAGCAGGGACTGAAGGAATGGTCATTTAGAGCCTGCCCCATATGTAGCCCATATATATACAGCCACCAAAACTAGATTAGATGGATGAAGATAAGAAGTGCATGCTGACAAGAACTGGATATAGATCTCTCCTGAGAGACACAGCCAAACATGTCAAATACAGAGGTGAATGGTAGCAGAAAACTACTGAACTGAGAACCGGACCCCTGTTAGAGGAATTAGAGAAAGAATTGAAAGAGCTGAAGGGGTTTGCAACCTCATAAGAACAACAATGCAAACCAACCAGAGCTTCCAGGGATTAAACCACTACCCAAAGACTATACATGGACAGACCCATGGCTCCAGCTGCATATGTAGCAGAGGATGGCCTTATTGGGCACCAGTGGAAAGAGAAGGCCATCCTTTGCTACTTATGCAGTTGAAGACATGGGTCTGTCCATGTGTACACTTTGGGTAGTGGTTTAGTCCCTGGGAGCTCTGGAGCTCTATTGTTTTTATGGTGTTGCAAATGCTGTTAGCTCCTTTAATCCTTTCTCCAAATCCATCAATGGGAACCCCATTCTCAGTTCAATGGTTGGTTGTAAGTCTACCTCTGAATTTGTCATGCTCTAGTCAAGCCTCTCAGAAGACAGCTATATCAGGCTCCTGTCACCATGTACCTCTTGGCATCCCCAATAATGACTGGGTTTTGGGCTGGATCCCCAGGTGGAACAGGCTCTGAATGGCCACTCTTTCAGTCTCTGCTCCAAACTTTGTGTCCAAATCTCTTCCTATGAATATTTTTGTTCCCCCTTCTAAGGACTGATGCATCCACACTTTGGTCATCCTTCTTCTTGAGCTTCATGTGGTCTGTGGAGTGTATCTTGCATAATCATATCTTTTGGGCTAATATTCACTTATAAGTGAATGCATACCATGTGTGTCTGTATCTGTCTGTCTGTCTGTCTCTTTGTCTCTGTGTCTCTGTCTCTCTCTGTCTCTGTCTCTCTGTCTCTGTCTCTGTCTCTCTCTCTCTCTCTCTGTGTGTGTGTGTGTGTGTGTGTGTGTGTGTGTGTGTGTGTGTGTGTTTAGTGATTGGGTTACCTCACTCAGGATGACTTTTTCTAGTTCCATCCATTTGCCTATGAATTTCATGAAGTCATTGTTTTTGATAGCTGAGTAGTATTCCATTGTGTAAATGTACCACATTTTCTGTATCCATTCCTCTGTTAAGGGACATCTGGGCTCTTTCCAGCTTCTGGCTATTATAAATAAGGCTCCTATAGAATAGTGGAGTATGTGCCCTGTCCATGTTATATGTTGGAGAATCTTTTGGGTATATGCCCAAGAAGGATATAGCTGGGTCCAATTTTCTCAGGGATCTCCAGACTGATTTCCAGAGTGGTTATACCAGCTTGCACTCCCACCAACAATGGAGTAGTGGTCCTCTTGCTCCACATCCTCTCCAGCATCTATTGTCACCAGAGTTTTTGATCTTAGCAATTCTGACTGTTGTGAAGTAGCATCTCAGGTTGTTTTGATTTGCATTTCCCCAATGACTTAGTATTTTGAACATTTCTTTAGGTGCTTCTCTGCCATTCTACATTCCTCAGTTGAGAATTCTTTGTTTAGCCCATTACCCCATTTATTGTTAGGGTTATTTGATTCTTTGGAGTCTAACATCTTGAGTTCTTTGTATATATTTGATATTAGCTATCTCTTAGATGTAGGATTGGTAAAGATCTTTTTCCCAATCTGTTGGTTGCCATTTGTCCCAATGACAGTATCCTTTGCCTTATAAAATCTTTGCAATTTTATGAAATTCCACTTGTCTATTCTTGATTTTAGAATAACAGCCATTGGTGTTCTGTTCAGGAAAAATTCCCCAGTGCCCATGTGTTCAAGGCTCTTCCCCACTTTTTCTTCTAATAGTTTGAGTATGTCTGGTTTTATGTGGAGGTCCTTGATCTACTTGGACTTGGGCTTTGTATAGGGCTATAATAATGGATTGATTTGCATTCTTCTACATGTTAAACTCTAGTTGAACTGGAATCATTTGTTGAAAATGATGTCTTTTTTCCACTGGATGACATTAGCGCCTTTGTCAAAGGTCAAGTGACCATTGGTATGTGGATTCATTTTTAGGTCTTCAATTCTATTCCACTGATCTACCTGTGTGTCTCTGTACCAATACCATACAGTTTATTTTTTTTATCACTATTGCTCTGTAACACTGCTTGAGGTCAGGGATGATAATTCCCCAGAAGGTCTTTTATTGTTGAGTATATTTTTTGCTATCCTGGGTTTTTTGTTATTCCAAATGGATTTGCAAATTGCTCTTCCTAACTGTATGAAGAATTGAGTTGGAATTTTGATGGGGATTGCATTGAATCTGTAGATTGCTTTTGGGGAAAATGGCCATTTTTACTATATTAGTTCTGCCAATTCATGAGCATGGGAGGTCTTTCCATCTTCTGAGTTCTTAATTTTTTTCTTCAGAAGCTTGAAGTTCTTGTCATACATATATTTTTTACAGGCTTGGTTAGAGTTAAACTTAGTTAGAGGCATTTTATATTATTTGGGACTATTGCAAAAGGTGTCCTTGTCCATAATTTCTTTCTCAGCCTGTTAATCCTTTGAGTAGAGGAAGGCTACTGATTTGTTTGAGTTAACTTTATACCCAGTCACTTTGCTGAAGTTGTTTATTGGGCTTACTAGTTCTCTGGTGGATCTTTTGGGGTCACTTAAATATACTATCATATCATCTGCAAATAGTGGTATTTTGACTTCTTTCTTTCCAATTTGCATCCTTTTTACCTTGTTTTGTTGTCTGATTACTCTGGCTAGGACTTCGAGTACTATATTGAAGAAATAGTGAGAGAGTGGGCAGCCTTGTCTAGTTCCTGATTTTAATGGAATTGCTTCAAGTTTATCTCCATTTAGTTTAATTTTCGCTACTAGTTTGCTGTATATTGCTTTTACTATGTTCAGGTATGGACCTTGAATTCCTTATCTTTCCAGGTCTTTTACCATGATGGGGTGTTGCATTTTGCCAAATGATTTTTCATCATCTAATGAAATGATCATGTTTTTTTTTCCTTGAGTTTGTTTATATAGTGGATTATGTTGATGGATTTCTGTATATTGAACCATCCCTGCAACCCTGGGTTGAAGCCTACTTGATTATGATGGATGATCATTTTGATGTGTTCTTGGATTTGGTTTGCAAGAATTTTATTGAGTATTTTTGCATTAATATTCATTAGGGAAATTTGTCTGAAATTCTCTTTCTTTGTTGGGTCTTTGTGTGGTTTAGGTATAAGTGTAATTGTGGCTTCATAAAAGGAATTTAGTAGCATTCCTTCTGTTTCTATTTTGTGGAATAGTTCGGACAGTATTGGTATGAGGTCTTCTATGATGGTCTGATAGAATTCTGAACTAAACCCATCTGGTCCTGGGCTTTTTTTTTGGTTGGGAGACTTTTCATAACTGCTTCTATTTCTCTAGGAGTTATGTGACTGTTTAAGTGATTTATTTGATTCTGATTTTACTTCGATACATGGTGTTTGTGTAGAAAATTGTCCATTTCATCCAGTTTTTCCTGTTTTGTTGAATATAGACTTGTAATAGGATCTGATGATTTTTTGAATTTCCTCAGATTCTGTTATTATGTCTCACATTTCAGTTCTGATTTTGTTTGTTTGAATACTCTCACTGGGCCCACCGGTTAGTCTCTCTAAGGGTTTGTCTATCTTGTTGATTTTACTCAAAGAACCAGCTCCTGGTTTTGTTGATTTTTTTTGTACAGTTCTTTTTGTTTCTACTTGGTTGATTTCAGCCCTGAGTTTGATTATTTCCTGCCATCTACTCTTCTTGGGTGTATTTGCTTTTTGTTGTAGAGCTTTTAGGTATGCTGTCAAGCTGCTGACATATGCTCTTTCCAGTTTCTTTTTAGAGGCAATCAGAGCTATGAGTTTTCCTCTTAGTACTGCCTTCATTGTGTCCCATAAATTTTTTATGTTGTTCCTTCATTTTCATTAAATTCTAAAAATTTATAATTTCTATTTTATTTCTTCCTTGACCAGCTTATCATTGAGTAGAGATCTGATCAGCTCCCATGTGTATGTGGACTTTCTATTGTTTTTTGTTGTTATTGAAGTCTAGCCTTAGTCAATGATGATCTGATAGGATGTTTGAGATTATTTCAATCTTCATGTATCTGTTGAGTTCTGTTTTATGACTGATTATGTGGTCCATTTTGGAGTACTTACCATGAGGTGCTGAGAAGAAGGTATACTTTTTGTTATAGGGTGAAATGTTGTATAGATATCTGTTAAATCTATTTGGTTCATAACTTCTGTTAGTTTCTTTATGTCTCTGTTTAGTCTTTGTTTCCATGTTCTGTTCATTGCTGACAGTGGTGTTTTGAAGTCTCCCACCATTATTTTGTGAAGTGTAATGTATAATTTCACCCTTAGTATGGTTTCTTTTATGAATGTAGGTGCTCTTGCATTTGCAGCATATATATTCAGGATTGAGAGTTCATCTTGGTGGATTTTTTTCTTTGATGAATATGAAGTGTCCTTCCTTATCTTTTTTGATAACTTTTAGTTGAAAGTCAATGTTATTTGATATTAGAATTGCTATTACAGCTTGTTTCTTGGGACTAATTGCTTGGAAAATTGTTTTCCAGTCTTTTACTCTGAGGTAGTATTTTTCTTTGTCGCTGAGGTGTATTTCTTGTATGCAGCAAAATGCTGGATCCCCTTTTTGTACCCATTCTGTTAGTCTATGTGTTTTTATTGGGGAATTGATTCCATTGATTTTGGGAGATATTAAGGACCAGTGATTGTTGTTTCCCATTGTTTTTGTTTGTTAGAGGTAGAATTGTGTGTGTGGCTATCTTATTTTTGGTTAGTTGAAATTAGATTACATTCTTGCTTTTTCTATGGTGTATTTTCCCTCCTTGTGTTGGAGTTTTCTATCTATTATCTTTTTATCTTTTGTAGGACTGGATTTGTGGGAAGATATTGTGTAAACTTGTTTTTTTTTTTCATGGAATATCTTGGTTTCTCCATCTATGTTAATTCAAATTTTGCTGGATATAGCAGCCTTGGCTGGCATTTTTGTTCTCTTAAGATCTGTATAAAATCTCCCCAGGATCTTCTGGCTTTCATAGTCTCTGGTGAGATGTCTGGTGTAATTCTGATAGGCTTGCCTTTATATGTTACTTGACATTCTTTCTCTTACTGCTTTTAATATCATTTCTCTGTTTTCTGCTTTTGGTGTTTTAACTATTATGTGATGGGAGGAATTTCTTTTCTGGTCCAATCTATTTGAATTCTTTAGGCTTCTTGTCTGTTTATGGGCATCTCTTTTTTTAGATTAGAGAAGTTTTCTTCTATAATTTTGTTGAAGATATTTACTGGTCCTTTAAGTTAGTAGTCTTTACTCTCTTCTATACCTATTATACCTTTACTCTCTTCTATACCTTAGATTTGATCTTCTCATTGTGTCCTTGATTTCCTGGATGTTTTGGGTTAGGAATTTTTTGAATTTTGCATTTTCTTTGACTGTGGTGTCAATATTTTCTATGGTATCTTCTGCCCCTGAGAATCTCTCTTCTATCTCTTGTATTCTGTTGTCAGTGCTTGTTTCTATGATCCCAGATCTCTTTCCTGGGTTTTCTATCTCCAGGGTTGTCTCCCTTTGTGATTTATTTATTGTTTCTATTTCCATTTTTAGATCCTGGATGGTTTTGTTCAATTTCTTCACCCATTTGCTTGTGTTTTCCTGAAATTCCTTAAGGGATTTTTGTCTTCCCTCTTTAAGGACTTCTACCTATTTTCCTGTGTTGTCCTGTTTTTCTTTAAGGGAGTTATTTATGTCCTTCTCAATGTCCTCTAAAATCATCATGAGCTGTGATTTTAAATCAAAATCTTGCTCTTCCAGTGTATTGGAATATCCAGAGCTTGCTGTGGTGGGTGAACTAGGTTCCGATGATGCCAAGTGGCCATGGTTTCTGTTGCTTAGGTTCTTGCCCTTGCCCTTGCCTCTTGCCATCGATTTATCTCTGGAGTTGACTGTCTTGGTGTCTCTGACAGTGGCTAGACCCTCCTGTAAACCTGTGTGTCAGCATTCCTGGAGACCAGCTTTCTCCCAGTGTGATCTGGGTATAGACAGCTGTGTCCCACGGTCAGCTCTGATGCAGGTGGATACTGAGATGATCCTGTTCCAGACTGCTCCTTGTTCCTGTGTCCAGAGAGCTCTAGGCAAGTTCATCTTGGGCCAGGAATGTGAGCAGAAGAGGTGACCTCACCTGTGTTCTCAGGATTGTCCACACTTCTGAGAATCCAGGTCTCTACCCATGGGATCTTGGCACAGAGACCTGTGTCCCAGGGTCAGATGTGGGCGCAGGCCTCTGTACATTATTTAATAGTTGTTTCTCGTCCACCACTTTGCTGCACTGCTTTGTGCTCCTTGCAGTTCACACCTGTGCACCCACCTAGGAGCTATCTCTTGATCCACAGATGAAAGCCACATTCATATTACCTTATTATTAAGATTTCTTGGCTACCTCAAAGGCTGGTCATTCCTAAACCTTCCCCTGCTACCCCAGGAGCAATTGGGAAGTAGTGAGTGGCCACTCAATAAAAATTTCACATGACTAGTTGACTTTATCTTCTGCTGCTACTGCATCCCATTCTTCTTCCCTGAATTATGGTGATTCTGTCCCATTCTTCTCTGCACAATTCTAACTGTCCCACCCCATGCCTAGCCATTGGGCATTAACATCTTTATTGATAGATCAAAAAAAAAAAACAATTGGGGACTAGAACCCTCAGCATCTGGACTGGTAGATTCCTGATTGAATCAATCTTTACAACTGATTTCCAACAACATATGCTATTATTATTCCCTTTCATATATTTAGAATATAAGATAGGGAGAGGTTAGACAAGTGAATCTGTGTTTCACATCTAGTTGTCGTTTGTCTGGAACCAGTGCTACCCTCAACTCCCAACATGCTTCATAGCTTCTTCAGGATGCTAGATCTTAGAGTAGTAATAGTCAAGTCATTAACTAAAAGGAGACTGGAATATTTAACTTCCAATAGATCATATTCTTTTATATTTTATAATTTACAAATTATAAAAGTGTAGGTATATCTTCATCATATACACCCATAGGCAGATATAGTGAATTGATTTTTTAGCATTTATATCTATCATTCCTTATTCTATATAATGACACTTCAAAAATGTAAGATTCTAATGTGCACTTTGATGATAGTCTTTTTAGTTTTACAAATTAGAGCACTGGACATTTCCTGGCATTTTTAAACTGTGCTAAGTAATCTAATAAAACAAATCTTATAAAAATAAATTGAATTGCACAAATTTATTTTTCTCATATATTTTCCACTTATTCATCAACTCAAAATTTATAATTAAAATTAATTCCTTCATATTAATGTGAGTTGAACAGAAGGTCATACACACACACTCACACATACACACACACACCCACACCCACACTCACACACACATGCACACACACACTCACAGCATATAACTATTTAAGACAGGATCTCAGTATGTAGCCTGGCTGGCCTGGAACTCATAAATGTCTACCTGTCTTTTTTCCTCAAGTTCCAGAATTAAAGGCATATACCACCATACCACAACTTATATTCACCTTTTATAATATAGGCCAGCATTTAATTATCTTATTCAATTACTGGTAAAAATGCGAATATGAAGTGACTTTTTTAGAATACCCCAGAGGAAGAGGTGGGAGTTGAATTTAGGCTTCCATGATTCTAAAGTCAGCACTTCTTTCCCTATACCAATGTGCTGCCTCGGCATTATACAGACATGATTTTATTCAAGCCTTATATAGATCAGAAACAGTGCAGTTGTGGCCACAGGCCCTGAGATCAGGGTTGCTGAATCTGCCTCACACTTGGCTAGTAAAAGAGAAATCAGTTTTACACACTCAGTACTAGGTCAGAATCCTGGAGTGATCCTTGTGAGGGTTTTTCCCCTCTTTTGCAGTTATGCTTCACATCCAGGGATGAGAAAAGGACTGACTGTTTAGACTAATACTACTTCAGCTAGGGGAAAACTCTTCATTTATATTCATGTAAATCATTCTAGCTGCTTAATATTGGAATCTGCTTTTCTTGCTTCATTGATGCCTTTTTAATTTTTACCAATGTCAGTGCCATATAAACAACATAGATACCTGGAGAGTAAGGCCGCATCTCTTTTTACTCATTGCTATGTGCCCAATATTTTTGAATTTTGTAAATAGCCAATAATATTTATTAAGTAAATATTGAATGTATACAAATGTCAAGTGTTACTCAATTTAACCTTTAGCTCAATTCTGGGTTATTCTACTTATCCAAAATCATCAAATCCTATCACTCAGAGAAATTGTATGATAGGACATTCCAGTTGTATTCCCTCATGACCAAAATTCTTGAGTGTCTCATAAATGTACAAATGCTACCTTCCTCTGTCATCAGTCTCCAGCCCATAGTCCTCAGTTGTCTGATTCCACTACTTTACTAGAGCTACTTTCTGATGAACTTTGAGACACCTTTTACAACACCATGTATCATGGCCTCTAAAATTTGACATTGTCAGTCTTTTCTTCCTCTCTGTTTTTGTTTTGCAAGTCTTTCTTCATTTTTCTTTTAGTTTTTAATCTATTCCTTTCAATCTGCTTCCTGGGGTACTTTTTGTGGCAGTTTAAGTATTAGAATTTATTAAGGTTCTATCCTCAAGTCATCACATAATTTCTTTGTTATTTTCATTTACATCTTTAATACCTATAGTTTCAGTATTATCTATAAACAATTACCTATTGGATCTATCACTTATTTTAGATAGTCTTGTGATATTTAAGTTTACCCTTCAAAATGCCTGCTAATTAATTGAGAAGACAGAAGGGAGGGCAATTTTTCATAGTTTCTGTTTAGAAATTTAATAGTGGGAAAACTTTTCTACTGTTTTAGTGTGGATGTGAACACTGGCATTTTTATACTGGATATTGTGTTTCCTTTCCTCTTCATTAAAGTTGAATCTTCAAAGGCATTTAGGAGATGATGAGGTCATAAAGGTAGGACTCTCATGAGTATGATAATAATGTGTTTGTAAATAGAGGCCTGGGAGCTTTATGCCATGTGAAAATACAAAACTGATGATCTGGGGAAAGTGGGCACATAGGTGGTGGAGTGATGGGAGAGAAAGTAGTGAGTGAATGGGTGGCAGTGCAGTGGAAAAGGAAGAGAAGCTAAGTGGTCTGTGCTCTATGAAGAAAGGTAGAACTGGATACATGAATGTGGCTGCTGTTCTTACTGCCTGGCAAATAGTGATTCACACTGTCCACCAATAAATAGAGCAAGTAACAAACTCAAGTGCCAGAGGACCTGTGCCTCCTTCCTTTGAGAAACCCAACCACTATGTGAGTTGCTGGGACTCCCAGAGCTGCACAGGAAGAAGTGCAGAGTGATGATCCGCAAGTGATGGTGGTGAGGAACATCCTTCACTACCACCTGAAGTCATGGTGTTATCCCAGCCTGTCCTGCTGAAGCCCATGGCCATGAAGCAGAGGGGTCTATGTTGATGTCTGTAGTCCATGTTACCATCAAAAACCATGTGGACCATCTTGGTTGGAGTTGCTGTCTGGGACATGTAGATGTCTCTAGTTGAGCATAGTACCTGGAAAGCATGGGAAAGCTGGCCCCAAGAGCAGGAGACCTGTTTCCACCCCTTGCCTTAGCAAAGCTGAAGACCTGGTCCCTGGTGGCTGGGGTACAGAAGAGCAGATCAGGCCAAATTCCAGTTCTTTGAGTTATCCCACTCCAACAACTATCACATCTGTTAACTGCTGAAGCATGTGAAGGGGCCTGGTCCTGTACAACTAAGGCTGTAGGATCTCCAATGTCTATGGTAATCATAGGAATCCATCTGATGATCCAGTATTGATAGAGTAGCAGAAGCCAGAGTCCTTGAACCAGATCAATGGCTCATTGTAATGAACATTTGCAAAAAAAGCTGTTTGGACCAAAGGATATACTGTATGACATAGTATACACATATTCCTGTGACAAGATACATTTTTTTGTTTTTTTTCTTTTTCTCTTTAATTTGCTTTTGTGTTAGGTAGAGAGGTTACAAGGGTTGAGGGAAGATATAGAAGGACAGGGAGATGAGTGGGATTGGGGTGCCTGATGTGAAATTCATAGAATCATCATCAACAACAGCAAAAAAAATTTTTAAAAAGATTGCTGTGTATAACCTGAGAACCCTCATCAGTATCTAGCCACACTGCACTCTGATCTTTGATTTCCAGCATTTAATACTAAGATGTATAAATTTCTTTTTTGTTTAAGCTACCTAGACTATGATACATTTATAGAAGCCTGAACTGATTGAAAATAAATTTGCTTTCACTGAACATATTGTATCTGTTGAAAAACTATCATAAAATAGGTGCCTAATTATCATATTTGATTGAATATATAAGTGAATGAACAATTACAGAAATTGAGGTGTCATTCTTGTTATCATAGTAACCATTATGGTTAGAAAAGTTAGGTCATCATATTCTTCATAGATTCTAAAAGATTATTTAGTTCCATTCACATTGTATGTATGTCAACTCTCACCTAAGACATGGAAGAGGTCTTTTCATACTGTATCTGTGTATAAGCACATGTATACATGCTTGTTCATGTGTGTGCATATGCACATGTATTTGTGTATACATGTTCATGTGTGTGTGCACTCATGTAAGTGTGTGTATGTTTGTGTATGCACATGTGCACATTGAGCAAATGTCAGTTTCAGGTGCGTCCTTCAATTGCACTTCACTGTAAGCTTTGATATAATATCTCTAACTCAGTCTATATCTCTGTGATTGACTAGACTGGCTGGCCAGACAACTCTGGGACATTCCTGTCTGGCTCTTCAGTACTGAGTTTATAGGTGTGTGCTGCTCAGCTTTATACATGGGTTCTGGGGATACTGTTCAGTCCTTCTACTTGTGTGGTATGCACTCTACTCACTCAGTGGACCTTTTTCAGGATGTCCAAACTTTTGTACTTGTAAACAAAAATAACTAATAGACTGATCCAGCTTTTTCACTCATCTAGCCCTGGTCCCCAAATCTGTTGTGATTTTGAGATTATTTTTTCTATTAGTCAGCAATGGCAGGTGACAGAGAGGAAAGTTTGTAGAAATTTATCTCACATTATGTACTTAATAAAATTGTTAATACACACACACACACATACACACACACATATTGTAACTAGTACTAACTTTGGCACAACGCAGCTGCTTCTTGATATTTTTCCCTTAATTGGCCTGTGCCCCTTAAATACATAGTTTAGGATGAATCTGGAACCTTGCAATTATACTGATCTAAACAGTGATTGGTTTTTAAAAAAAACGTAGGAGGGAAATATCATGGGAAGAAAGTTGAGAGCATATTGTCTCCAGCATGAGCAGAAACTGAAAATAGATCACCGCATTCGAGTTTCTAGTCGTGCTTGGGAATGTGCCGACTGAGCACAACACGGCCCCATCCTGGGGCTCTGCCAGCTCTGCCCTCCCTATGTGTAGCACAGGTACATCTGTGCTCATAGCCCAACTTGTACATTTTAAAGTGAATCCAGCACAGTTGGTTCCAATAGGAACTACAGAGGGAACTGCAGAAGAGCCTAGCATCCAGGACTGCTGGGTCTGCCTGTGTCTCAGGAGCGTCACCTGCATCTGCAGAGATTGAATAGGGTGCTAACCTATGTTCAGGAAGAAATGCCCACATTGCTCACCTTGTCTGTTACTATTCTTACCACAGCTTTTGTGAGGCTTGAATGTTCCCAATTTGGGTTTAAATCTCTAAGTCTAGTATGTTTTTAGTTCAAAAATTTGAACTATAACTATAAAGAAGTTGTAATAGCTTTAAAGAAAATGAAAACATTCACTCATAAGAGGAAGTAAAGGGTGCATTGATTGGTTAATATAACCAATCAATGGGGTTTTTTAATTATTATTTTGTGGGGAAGGGTAGTGTTTGATAGACTGTCTTAACTTATTTCCCAGTGGACTGAAAACTCACGGACAATCCTTCTGCCTCAGTCTCCCAAATGATGAGATTATTAGCATGAACTACTTCATCAGACTCCTAAATTGTTTATTGATTTTTTATTGCAACTACTTAAGTAGGTATGGTACTGACTTCTACAAATATATAGATACTAATATTCATTTATTTTTAAAAATTTAGGCATACTGCAAAGGATCTTACAGTTAGATTTCAAATGAAGGCCTATCTGACTTGTGCTTTAGTGATTCTCAAAAACCTTTATTCTGTCTTTACTTCCTAGCTGAGCCCTCTTCATGGCCTCTGGATTGTGTTTTATTCTGTAAAGAATTACAAAGTAAACACACTCTCCATTCCTCTTTTGTCCTTTCTACTTCTCTCTAAAGCTGTCTGTCTTCCCTTATATTTGTTTGTAGACAGATCTTATGATATTATTATAGGTCTTGAAGTATTACTTTTTGATTAATATCTTCTTTAGGTATGAACCAAAAAATTATTAAATATTAAAAATAACCACTTGCACTCAATATTTCATTGTAGTGTTAGAAAGTCTTGTGTGTAATGTATACCAAAATATGTGTGAAGAGACACCATGACCATGCCAACTCTTATAAAGGCTGACTTGAATTTGGGGTGACTTACAGTTCAGAGGTTTCCTCCAGACATGGTACTGGAGAGGTAGCTGAGAGTTGTACATCTTGATGTGCAGGTAGTAGAAGGAGACTGTGTGGCACAATGATCAAGGCAGAGCTTGAGCATAGGAGACCTCAAAGCCCACTCCAAAGTGACTCACTTCCTCCAGCAAGGCCATACCTAATTCAACAAAGCCACACCTTATAGTGCCACTCCTTATGGGCTAAGCATTCAAACACATAAGTCTTGCCGGGCATTCCTATTCAAACTATCACACATGTTGCTATTGACTTTTATTACTTAGCTGATTTGTGAGAATAAAGGAGTAAGTAAGGAGGAAATGAAGGGGGAACAAGACTGGAGAGAAGAGTTGACAAAACAAATTTAGAATGAAAGGATTGAGTTTAGGACTTTGCAACATGTGAGTTTATTGATTAACTTTTGCACAATTCATTTTCCCTATATCAAAACCCATCTGAATGTTCGTGCTCTAACATGGTTAGTGTAAGGTGATAAAGACATAGACATCCAAGTATTTACAGCTTCCAAAGAGCTTTACAATGGCAGGATAGTAGCAAAGATATACTTATTTAGCATTTTCTAAGTAATA
This sequence comes from Rattus norvegicus, assembly GCF_021556685.1. Classification (NCBI taxonomy): domain Eukaryota; kingdom Metazoa; phylum Chordata; class Mammalia; order Rodentia; family Muridae; genus Rattus; species Rattus norvegicus. The sequence goes on from NC_141538.1 coordinate 131,592,893, forward strand.
AGTTTATTTTACATATAATTTTCTTTTTGCCTGTTTCTCAATATTTTGGTTCATAAATTATTATTATATTGATAAACTCTTGTCGACAGTGTGATCACCACTGTTTAGTGCAGGATTTGGAAGAAGCAATCTCTTACCTGCTGCTATAACTCTGAAATAAGGCATAGTAATATAACTTTAAAACTGGAACACAGTTTGATAAGCTGAAAATAAACCAAGAGTCTAAAGTGGGTATGGAAATGTGACTCATGAGACTTTATAAGATGAGAGCATACAAGCTAGGTATACAGTGAGGAAATTTCATGGTATAAATCTGCAACCAGTATTTGTAGCCACATTAAATAAGGGCCTGGGTTATTGTAGACACATAATAGTGGAATTTTTTTAACATGTTCTATCTTACTGCCAGACTGCCCTTCACTCTCTGAGGCAGTGAGGGCCATAGAATTCTTGAACATATATTTATAGTGACTTAGGTAGCAGGTCACATATGTACATATGCTCCCTTCCCCTTTAGTTACTTTAATATTGTGGCTAATGAAGATACACGGAGTAGCCAACCTCATCTGTTTCTTTTAGAAGGGCTTCTTTGCCTTGGAGATATATCTCTCAGGTGTAATTTCTCTTTCTTACTGCCTGTCACATATGCATGTTTATGCATCTGAGTTCTCCAAAGAAACAGAACAAGTAGGACATGTGGATATAGAAAAAGAATAAAGAGTCTAATAGGTACCTGGCAGGATGAAGTCCCAAAAGAGCCAATGATGGAAGTTCAATTCAAAAGCAAGTTGTGGAAATGTTTACTTTATTAAAGTAAGCTGATGTTTTATTCAGTTCATGCCATCAACTGATTATATGAGGCTCACATACATTATGGGAAATAATGTGCTTACTTAAAGTTCACAGACTGAAATGTTACTTACATCCAAAAATATTTTAAGACATAAGATTAAAAACTATTGTTTATAAAGAGAATCTATGGTATATTATGGTCTTCCAATGGAGTCCTCAATCCTCCCAATGCTTCAAAGGATTCCTCAGGATCCATTTAATGTTTCAGTATGGATCTCTGCATCTGTTTTGGTCAGCTGTTGGATGAAGCCCCTCAGAGGTTAGCTATGATAAGATACTGTCTACAAGCATAACAGTATCATTAATACTGTCAGGGACTGGTTTTTACGCATAGGATGGATCTCGATTTTGATCATTGGTTGGACCCCTCCCTCTCTCTCTCTGGTCTTTGTCCCTGCACATCTAGTCAACAGGGCAGGTCTGGGAGGAAGGCTTTGTGATTGGATTGTTCTCCTTATCCCTACACTGGGGGTGCTGCCTGTCTGGGTTACCTCACTCAGGATGATATTTTCTAGTTTTGTAATTTTCCTGCAGATTTCATGATGTCCTTGTTTTTAATAGCTGAGTAGTATTCCATTGTATAAATGAACCACATTTTTTTCATATAAAGGATCTCTGATCCTTTTATTGAAATTTATGATTAATTTTTATTGGATTTTTAAATTACATTTCGAATGCTATCCCATTTTCCTGTTTCCCATTCATACACACCCTATCACATCGCCTCTTCCCCTCCTGTGAGGCTGTTCCCCAACCCATCCACCAACCCCTTCCCACCTCCCTGCCCTTACATTCCCATACAGTGCGGGGTTGAACCTTGGCAAGACCAAAGACTTCTCTCATTGGTGCCCAATAAGGCCATACTCTTATTACATATGCAGCTGGAGCCATGGGTCGGCCTATGTGTATTCTTTGGATGGTGGTTTAGTAACTGGGATCTCTTGTTGGTTGGTATTGTTCTTATGAGGTTGCAAAACCCTTCAGCTCCTTCAGTCCACTCTCTAACTCCTCCAACGGGCGACCCTGTTCTCAGTTCTATGGTTGGCTGTGATCATCTGCCTCGTATTTATCATTCTCTGGCAGAGCCTCTCAAGAAACAGCTTTATCAGGCCCCTGTCACAGTGCACTTCTTGGCATCAGCAGTAGTCGCTTGGTTTTGTGGCTGCATATGGGCTGGATCCCCAGGTGGGGCAGTCTCTGCGTGACCTTTTATTTAGTCCCTGCTCCACTCTTTGTCCCTGTATTTCCTCCTGTGAGTATTTTGGTCTCCCTTCTAAGAAGGAATGGAGCATCCGCAATTTGGTCTTTCTTCTTCTTGGGCTTCATATGAACTGTGAACTTTTTCTTACGTATTCCAAGCTTGTAGGCTAATCTTCACTTGTCAGTGAGTGCATACCATGTGTATTCTTTTGTGACTGGGTTACCTCACTTGGTATGATATTTTCTACTTCCATCCATTTGCCTAAGAATTTCCCGAAGTCTTTGTTTTTAATAACTGACTAGTACTTCATCGGGAAAATGTACCACATTTTTTGTATCCATTCCACTATTGAAGGACATGTAGGTTTTTTTCCAGCTTCTGGCTATTATAAATTAGGATTTAAAATATATAAAAATAATGGATTATGTGTCCTTGTTATATGTTGGAGCATCTTTTGGGTATATGCCCAATAGTGGTCTAGGTCCTTTCTTTTGAGTTTGTTTCAAGAAGATTACTTTCTTGCTTTTCTTGGGTGTAGTTTCCCTTGTGTTGGAGTTTTCCATCTATTATCTTTTCCTGCTGGATTTGTGTACATATATTGTATAAATTTGGTTTTGTCATGGAATATCTTGGTTTCTCCATCTATGTTATTTGGGAATTTTGCTGGACATGGTAGCCTGTGCTGGTTTGTGTTCTCTTAGGGTCTGTATGACATCTGTCCAGGATCTTCTGGCTTTCATACTCTCTGGTGAGAAGTCTGGTGTAATTCTGATAGGTCTGCCTTTACATGTTACTTGACTTTTTCCCCTTACTGCTTTTAATTTTTTTTGTTTTGTGTATCTGGTGTTTTGACTATTATGTGACAGGAGGAATTTCTTTACTTGTTCCATCTGTTTGGAGTTCTGTAGGCTTCTTGAATGTTCATGGGCATCTCTTTTGTTTTTTAGGTTAGAGAAGTTTTCTTCTATATTTTTGTTGAAGATATTTACTGTCCCTTTAAGTTGGCAATCTTTGTTCTCTTCTCTACTGTTCTTAAGTGATCTTCTCATTGTGTCCTGGATATCCTGGATGTTTTGGTTTAGTAGTTTTTTGCTTTTGCATTTTCTTAGACTTTTGTGTCAATGTTTTCTATGATATCTTCTGCCCCTGAGATTCTGTCTTTTATCTCTTATAGTCTGTTGGCAATGCTTGCGACTATGACTCCTGATCTCTTTCCTATGTTTTCTTTCTCCGGGGTTGTTTCTGTTTGTGATTTCTTTATTGTTTCTATTTCCATTTTTAGATCTTGGATGATTTTGTTCAATTTTATTAGCCAGATTTAGGAACAATATTGCTGACATAACTGTTTAGACAGAAAACAAGGGTTTGACTAAAGGATGCTGCTTGCCATGAGGGCTACTTACAGAGATAAAGCCTTTGATTAATCAATAAGCACTTTAACTGATTCTATTTCCTCTAATAGAATGCTTCAAAATATGCAGATATTCATGACAATTTGGACTGGAGAAGGTCTTCTGTAGCCTTCAGACATAGTGTTGTATTCTGAAGCATTCTGACAGAAACAGAATAATTATGGCAAACATGTTTATTGGTTTGTTTTATTATCCTTTGTAAAAAGGAAAAGAAATTTAAAATGGCTTGAAAATTATTTCTTTTTCTCTTCTAATTTGTATTAGTTCTTTGAGAATTTTATACAACAAATATATTTTGATCATATTCACTCTCATTCTTCTGTATACTTTCAGATCTACCCCACATCCCTACCTTCTCCCCACCATGGACTCTCCCACCTTCCTATATGTCTCAGAGACCCAGGAGAGGGCTTCACATGAGAGGAGAAGGAAATATTAAGTATCTCTATATTACGTATTAAGTAAATATCCAAGTATTAAGTAACGTTGACTTCCAACTTCTAGAGCCCTGGGTCTTCTCCACATCTTTTATTTGCTGTTCCCCAGGCTGGTGTCCCGGACCATACAAAAATGCTCACTAAGGATCAACCTGTCAATTAGCCTGCACGTCATATTTCTCCATGGTGTATGCTTCAAGTTCTTGCTTGGCTTTTTTCTATGACTTCCATCACTAATAGGCAATGTCTTGAAAGTATAAGCTAAGTACGCCCCTTCCTCACTTAAGCTGCCTTTGCTCAGTGTGCTTTATCACAACATAAAAAGGAATAGAAAAGAAATCCTTTGGGTAACTCCATCTTATAACCACTAGTATTGCCATTCTTAGGTCAGCCTCACCTCTATATTACCTCCTTCAAGATGTCTTCTTCTCTAAATGTAGACTCTCCTTATCTTTCTTGACAGAGGAGATTAGAGATATCAAAAATACCTTTACTTTGTATGTGATTTTTTATCACTATTTTACTTTCTTCATATGATCCACTAGGACAATACTCCAGTACCGGCAAAGGTCATCTGCGTCATGTTTCTGCTAGAATGCCTACATGGGTTATTTTATTTTACCCTTAGTAAAATTCAATTTCTTCATTTGTACAGTGGGAAGATGATACATACACATCCTTCCTGGAATTATGCTGAGTATTCAAATGATAACCACGCAAGTTACTGAGGCAGACACCAAGCCAGCTTTGCTACTGCTTCCCATGCTATCACCTTGAACTTTTATACAGTCTTTGTTTCAATAGTTTCTTTAGCCTTGTCTTTTTTTCATCAAAGCACAGGAATGTTCTGTGATTCAAAGCTTGCCAGACTTCAAATAAAAGAAACATATTTTGGTTTCACGTCTATATTTTTTTCAGGGCAACTTCTGAAATATAATTGGTGTATGGATATAACCAACAAAAACATGCTTGCCAATTGGAAAAAGAGAGGATTGGAGGTGGCCCTAAGAGGTCCTTGGCAAGTACCAGTAGCACTTTGGGGTGACCTGAAAGGAGGAGGTATGGAGGCTGAATGCATTGTAGAGGGAGATCCCAGCAAAGAAATACATTTTGTAGTGTCCTGTCTCTACATAATTCTGAAAACAGTCTGCCTTTACAAACGAAATGTATAGATACTTCCCAATTTGTAACTGGTTCTATCTTAATAAATGCATTATATTCATTGGGACATAGTATCATATTATGCATCACCAGCCCAGGGAAAGTTCAAATATTAAAAGCTAAATTTCAGTTTCTGCTAAATACCTATCTCATTCATATTGTCAAAAAGTTGAAAAAACTTGAAGTATAGACTGTTTATCAAGTTCTGAATGTTTTGACTGTGTGGAGTTTTTTGTGTATAATTTAGCTAAAATGTTTTAATTAAAATACTATGTTTAAAATGTTTTCTATTGTGTTTATTTTAAGTAAGTTTTTAGAAGTTGACATAGATCATTAAAGGTAAAATTTATAATGTCAAAACAAGGAACCACAGATGGTTACTGACAGAACTTGCTCTGAGTACCACAACAGGCAAGGTAGAGTATATTAGTCTTCTCTGGCTGGAATTATAAAGCATAATGAAAGGAATTGTTTGCATAACAGATGTAGTTTCTCCACTCTGCAGGCTATGGGTTCATGATGATGATACTGTAGACCTTTACTAGACAAGAAGGGATGCAGGAAAAGAAGAGAGGGGGAGGGAGGGAGGGAGGGAGGGAGGGAGGGAGGGAGGGAGGGAGAGAGGAAGAAAGGGAAAAGGAACTGAGCAAGAGACAGACAGGAAGGAAGGAAGGAAGGAAGGAAGGAAGGAAGGAAGGAAGGAAGGAAGGGGATTTATTTGTACAAGGAGCTTTATTATGGAAATTATTTAACATGATTTTAGAGGGTGAGAATTCTGACACTACAATATCTAGAAAACAAGGTAAGTCAATTTTATGCAAGACTGGACAAATCTAAGGTTCAGGAATTCTGCTATCCAGAAGCTAAAGTTTCTACTCCCACTTTTTTTCTCTTATAAAATTTTATTCTTTATTAGAATATTTCCTAAGATTATTTAATTGTGTCTTTTGGTTTAATGATATCACTGGGGTTTTTTGGTTTTGTTTATTAGAAAGATATTTTTATTATTTTGCCTTTTTGTTCATTTGTGTATGGTTGTATATGTGTATGACTGTATATGTGTATATGAGAGTATGATTGTGATGGCTGTAGACACTGGTAAAAGTAAATTTTCTTTACTCAAACTACTAATTCAAGTGCTGACCCTCATTTTCTGGAAATTTCATGCATATTTTGGCATGTCATAATCCAATAAAGTTGGTGCATAATATCAATCATTATCGGGACACCTAATTTTGTTTCTGGGAACAGTGGTTAGTATTCATTCAAAGTATATGAGATAGTCCCAAGAGATTATGTTAAAAGAGACTGATGGAAAAGATGGATAGGTATATAGGGATGTAGATAGATAGATAGATAGATAGATAGATAGATAGATAGATAGATGATAGTTAGATTATATAGCAGAGAGATAGATAGATACTTTCAGGTATACATGTATAACATATCTTATTATCATTCAAAAATCCCACAAGGCATGGAATATCCCTTTTACTTTGCTTCTCTCTCTCTCTCTCTCTCTCTCTCTCTCTCTCTCTCTCTCATATTCATGAATCTCTGTAGAGGGTACAAGATTCTTCTTCACATAGACAAGTACTAGGGAGACCAGGAAACACCCAAGTTTGTCTCTTCAAGCATAATTTTTTACCTGTGTTCCACTAGGAAGCCTGGGAATGGATGTAGTTTATAGCCTGATGATGTTTTGCTATCTGTGGGTGCAGGCTTCACCAATATGCCCCAGACGATTATGTTTGTTTATCCCATATTGACCTCCCTGCTCCTATCATGAACACTACTCCCCAGTCAGTAAAACCCATTCTTTTTTTTTTTTTCGTTTTTTTCGGAGCTGGGGACCGAACCCAGGGCCTTGCGCTTGCTAGGCAAGCGCTCTACCACTGAGCTAAATCCCCAACCCCAGTAAAACCCATTCTTATGAGAGTGGTCACTTGTACTTTACAACATTCTAGCTAACTTCTGGGTTATCTGTAGGGACAGGTCAATCCTGGCTCCTACAGTCTATTACATTTACAACATTAATTTTCTCTAGACCATTGTTTCTGAGTCAGTGGATCCCATTTTTTGGAAGAGGACATATATATATTTTGTAAGAGTTTCAATATAAACATGTCTTAAGCTTTGCTATACACAAAGAATTAATTATAATCATGAATTTTTTTTCAAAATTATGCTGTGCTTAAATATGACTAAAATAATATGCCTGCTATCATACCCCAGAAAATTGAAGAAACATTAGCTAAGTTGTGTTAAGCCAGATTTGCTTTTGGTTGAATGTTCATAATTTCTCTGCTGTGTATAGTGTTTGCAGAGAATCTCACAAATTCCTTCATCAATTACTGAATCCATAGTGTCTTCCAGGTATCAAACAGCTTAGAATGTAATCATTTTAATTTAATGTTTTCATTAAGTATTTAAAATTTCATACTATGTAGTTTGACCATAGGCACCTCCTACTCACCCTTCTAATTCTTTTATCCACCACCTTCACCCATTCTAATTTAGTCATATTTAAAAAAATAACCCACTGAGTCAAATATATGCTGCCCATATAGTGATGAATGTGGGGCCATTGCAATAATACCTTTTGAGCATGGTAGGGTGGCTGTACTCATGAACAGCTGTGGTTGTGTATAGAAGAATTGCAGTCACTATTTTAGCATGCCTTGAAAAGGAACTCATGAGCCCTCACCCATATCAGAGGAGCATTGGCAGTTGATAGCTTCTGAGAGAGGAAGCATAGTTTTTTCCTTAAGGATATATTGTTTTTAAGTAAAAGACTTTTTTAAAGCCATCATCATGGAGGCTTTCTGCAGCAGCAGATGAGAACAGGTAAAGAGACCTTCAGCTAGACATTATTCAAGAGATCTAAATAGGAGGTTTGCATTGGGTTCCTCCCCTTGAAAATCCAGGGACCCTGCAGAAGAGGAAGAGGAAAGACTCCAGGGATCAGAGGGGATGGAGGACACCGAGAGAACATGACTCACCATGTCAACTAAGCAGGACTCACATGAGCTCCCAGAAACTGAAAGAATAATTACATGGCCTGCATCGGTCTGCACCAGGTCCTCTGTGTATGCTTTGTTTGTTGGCTTGGTGTTTTGATGGGGCTCCTAACAGTGGGAGTAGGAATATCTCTGACTCTTATGTCTGCTCTCAGGTCTCCTTTTCTCTTATTGGAGTACTTCATCTAGCCTCAATAGGAGGGATTTTGCCTTGTCTTATTGTATCTTGTTTTGCCCTGTTTGGCTATTATCTCTTGGAGGCCTGCTCTTTTCTGAAGAGTAAAAGGAGGGGGTATGAATCTAAGAGAGAGGAGAGTAGGGGGTAGCTGTGAGGAAAGGAGGGAGGGAAAACTGTGGTCAGGATGTGTTGTTTGAGAAAAGAATGTTTCCAATTAAAAAAGTTAAACTGTACTGAATTAATGACTTTGTATTATATAAATGCACTGATCAAGAAGAACACATGAGAACAGAAAACTTACACCACAGCACATATATTAAGGTAACAGCAAACTATCTCTATAATAGCAAATTTATCTTTATTGTGGCTTGGCTTACAGGATTAGGTGTGTCTAGGATTTATTCTCATATTATTATGGAAAATGAATGTTTGGAGAAACAGGTAAGTTGCCTTAATTTTTCTTTTTTCTTTTTCTATTTTTTTGATTGAAGTAGTTCTATTCTTTTTGAAATAAACATTAAACAGAAAGACCAGCATGACAATGAATATCCAATAACCATTAAGGAATTGAAATGCAGAGTTGGCAGATAGAAATGAAACTGTTCCTTGGGAGCACATTCTTCCTGCTAAAAAGAACTGATCTCTGATACAAAATGCTATACTTGAATTTTAAGGGATGTAGGAGTAGGAAGAAGGTTATTCTGACATGCAGTGAATTGCTTGCACCAAATATATCATTGACATAAAAATTCTCAATATGAGAAACTTTTCCCCCTCTCTGTTTTGTTCTCCCCTTTCCCTCCTCCACAGGGAGAGAAAAGTGGCATTGTCTCTCATTTAACTATTAGAATCATGTTCATTTGTGGTGCTTCTAAAATATGAAGTAGCAGTCACTAAGGGATGAGATCTCTGTTTCTTAGAGAAGTCATTCACTTCCTTAAAACAAAAAGTGGATTTGTCTCAATGGAAAAAGCAAAACTTTTGAAGATGAATTTCAGATCCATCTCTTACCTCCGACAGTTGCTGAGGGTCTTCCAGTCACATTAGTGCCTCTTCAGCTTGAGCCAGAATTCATAGCATAAATTCAACATTTTTCAATTCTTAATCAACCCAGAGGTCATCCTCTTCAAAGTGGAGCTTTGCTGCTGCCACTAAAAAAAAGTCAATGCTGGAAGGAGGGTGGCTGCTTTCATACTGCCAAGGCATAAGCACCAAGTGTATCACTCTAGGGGAGGGAGACACCTTCTCAGCTCTAACTCAGACAAGCTTGGTTTGACTATCAGTGTGACTTCTTTTAAGCACTGAATATAAGTATTTATTATTAGTTCATTCAAAGTTATGTATAACCTGTTTTGATCATATCCACACCCTCCCTCAGCTCTTCTCAGATCTACCCACACATCCCTATCCACCCACTTTGTGCCAAAAAACAGTTTGTGCTGCCCAAAGGTTCTTAATGTATTATCTTTCCTGGTATGATTGCCTTACCACGGATTACAATTTTAGAGAAAACTGACCCTGCCTTGTATCAGCTAACAATGACTAATATCTTCATAGCTAGGGGTGGAAATATTATGCCTAATTCATATTTCTATGCTGACATTTGGATTGGCCTGAGCTTGCACTGGCATTTATGCTGTTACTACACCGAGAGTTCACAGATTCCAGCTGCTCAGCTATGTTGAGGAGACAACGCCTCATCATAATCATCCAGCACTGACTATTGTCTTCTGAACCTTGGCCAGTTTGGGTCATTATATTAATCATCATCTACTACACATAGATGCTTCTCCCATGAGAATTGAGAGATGTATTAATCCATGGGTATAAAAATAAGTCTTTGTATTAAGTTTAATACTATATTAACTATATTAACCATAATAGTTTCCTCCTTAGGGCCTGTAACCTGTAACCTGTCTACTCTAGGTTCTTGGCTTGATAATGCTGCTATGTATGTGCTTTATCTTATGTAAATCCAGTTAGGAAGTGCTTGGTTACCACCCTGATGTTTGTGGCACAATTGCACCAGTAAGCTTGTCTTGCCTGTCCAGTCATTATGGTAGATCACAGAGTTCACAGCTGGATATTATTGAAGATTGCTTTTCTCTTCAAGTAGCATGCATAGCGTCTTCCAGCTTGTAATGTTTGCGGTCTATGAGATCTCACTGGCCAACAATTCCAAAAGAAGTAATATGTTCCTAGTTTAGTGCCATTTTTGAACCCCAATGTCTATGTGTACCCAGGCAGTACAGTTCAGTTACCAGTGTATATTACAGAATTACAAAATAATATAATTTCAGGAAACATTTTGAGAAATGAACATTCCAAAGAAAATAACTATCTATAAATCACTTGTAGAGATTCATATGCATAGAGAGAACCAAGAATAACTTACTAGTAAAGGCCTGTCTCATGTTTTTCTATACATATTTATACATGTGTAGCTGATACATGTATTGTCTGAGATGTAAACTAAGCCTAGTGATGATGCTGGCACATGGTCACTAAGTGTGTGCTTCCACTGAGTTCTTATATATGGCTCCTACGAATAGGAAACGATAGCACTGATTCTTTCATCATTACCTGTTTGGAATCTCAACTATGTTACTACTACAGTTGTTAAGGTATTGTTCCAACAAAATACATCATAGGCACCAGAACTCTGGCACACACCGTGGAATCTCTTCCAGGGCCATAGTTAGATAAATTCAGTACGGTGTTTAATCCATGAATGATGATATGGGGGAAAATCATGTGAGAAGAACTGAATTTCAACTATTAAACAGTTTATCTTTTTGAAAAAATAGTCTTGATTTTTATATGAAAACAGGCATTTTTTATCTTTATTAACTTGAGTATTTCCTATTTACATTTTGATTGTTATTCCTTTTCCCTATTTCCAGGCCAACATCCCCCTAACCCCTCCCCCCTTCTATATGGGTGTTCCCCGCCCCATCCACTCCCCATTACCGCCCTCCCCCCAACAATCATTTTCACTGGGGGTTCAGTCTTGGCAGGACCAAGGTCATCCCCTTCCACTGGTGCTCTTACTAGGCTATTCATTGCTACCTATGAGGTTGGAGCCCAGGGTCAGTAAATGTATAGTATTTGGGTAGTGGCTTAGTCCCTGGAAGCTCTGGTTGCTTGGCATTGTAGCTCAAATGGGGTCTCGAGCCTCGTCAAGCTCTTCCAGTCCTTTCTCTGATTCCTTCAACGGGGGTCCCATTCTCAGTTCAGTGGTTTGCTGCTGGCATTCGCCTCTGAATTTGCTGTATTCTGGCTGTTTCTCTCAGGAGCGATCTACATCCGGCTCCTGTCAGCCTGCACTTCTTTGCTTCATCCATCTTGTCTATATGGGTGGCTGTATATGTATGGGCCACATATTGGGCAGGCTCTGAATGGGTGTTCCTTCAGTCTCTGTTTTAATCTTTGCCTCTCTCTTCCCTGCCAAGGGTATTCTTGTTCCCCTTTTAAAGAAGGAGTGAAGCATTCACATTTTGATCATCCGTCTTGAGTTTCATTTGTTCTAGGCATCTAGGGTAATTCAAGCATTTGGGCTAATAGCCACTTATCAATGAGTGCATACCATGTATGTCTTTCTGTGATTGGGTTAGCTCACTCAGGATGATATTTTCCAGTTCCAACCATTTGCCTATGAATTTCATAAAGTCATTGTTTTTGATAGCTGAGTAATATTCCATTGTGTAGATGTACCACATTTTCTGTATCCATTCCTCTGTTGAAGAGCATCTGGGTTCTTTCCACCTTCTGGCTATTATAAATAAGGCTGCGATGAACATAGTGGAGCACATGTCTTTTTTATATGTTGGGGCATCTTTTGGGTATATGCCCAAGAGAGGTATAGCTGGATCCTCAGGCAGTTCAATGTCCAATTTTCTGAGGAACCTCCAGACTGATTTCCAGAATGGTTGTACCAGTCTGCAACCCCACCAACAATGGAGAAGTGTTTCTCTTTCTCCGCATCCTCGCCAGCATTTGCTGTCACCTGGGTTTTTGATCTTAGCCATTCTCACTGGTGTGAGGTGAAATCTCAGGGTTGTTTTGATTTGCATTTCCCTTATGACTAAAGATGTTGAACATTTCTTTAGGTTTTTCTCAGCCATTCAGCAATCCTCAGCTGTGAATTCTTTGTTTAGCTCTGAACACCATTTATTAATAGGGTTATTTGTCTCCCTTTGGTCTAACTTCTTGAGTTCTTTGTACATTTTTGATATAAGCCCTCTATCTGTTGTAGGATTGGTAAAGATCTTCTCCCAATCTGTTGGTTGTTGTTTTGTCCTAACAACAGTGACCTTTGCCTTACAGAAGCTTTGCAGTTTTATGAGATCCCATTTGTTGTTTCTTGATCTTAGAGCATAAGTCAATGGTGTTTTGTTCAGGAAATTTTCTCCAGTGCCCATGTGTTTGAGATGCTTCCCTAGTTTTTCTTCTATTAGTTTGAGTGTATCTTGTTTGATGTGTTTGATCCACTTGGAGTTAAGCTTTGTACAGGGTGATAAGCATGGATCGATCTGCATTCTTCTACATGTTGACCTCCAGTTGAACCAGCACCATTTGCTGAAAATGCTATCTTTTTTCCATTGGATGGTTTTGGCTCCTTTGTCAAAAGTCAAGTGACCATAGGTGTGTGGGTTCATTTCTGGGTCTTCAATTCTATTCCACTGGTCTCTCTGTCTGTCTCTGTACCAATACCATGCAGTTTTTATCACTATTGCTCTGTAATATTGCTTGAGTTCAGGGATAGTGATTCCCCCAGAAGTCCTTTTATTGGTGCGGATAGTTTTAGCTATCCTGGGTTTTTTGTTATTCCAGATGAATTTGCAAATTGTTCTGTCTAACTCTTTGAAGAACTGGATTGTTATTTTGATGGGGATTGCATTGAATCTGTAGAATGCTTTTGGTAAAATGGCCATTTTTACTATATTAATCCTGCCAATCCATAAGCATGGGAGATCTTTCCATCTTCTGAGGTCTTCTTCAATTTCTTTCTTCAGTGTCTTGAAGTTCTTATTGTACAGATCTTTTACTTGCTTGGTTAAAGTCACACTGAGGTATTTTACATCATTTGGGACTATTATGAAGGGTGTCATTTCCCTAATTTCTTTCTCAGCTTGTTTCTCTTTTGTGTAGTGGAAGGCTACTGATTTATTTGAGTTGATTTTATTCCCAGCCACTTTGCTGAAGTTGTTTATCAGCTTTAGTAGTTCTCTGGTGGAACTTTTGGGATCACTTAAATATACTATCATATCATCTGCAAATAGTGATATTTTGACCTCTTCTTTTCCTTTTTTTTTTTCCGGAGCTGGGGACCGAACCCAGGGCCTTGTGCTTGCTAGGCAAGCGCTCTACCACTGAGCTAAATCCCCAGCTCCCCTCTTCTTTTCCAATCGGTATCCCCTTGATCTCCTTGTGTTGTCTGATTGCTCTGGCTAGAACTTCAACAACTATATTGAATAAATAGGGAGAGAATGGTCAGCCTGGTCTAGTCCCTGATTTTAGTGGGATTGCTTCAAGTTTCTCTCCATTTAGTTTAATGTTAGCGACTGGTTTGCTGTATATGGCTTTTACTATGGTTAGGTATGGTCCTTGAATTCCTTTTCTTTCCAGGACTTTTATCATGAAGGGGTGTTGAATTTTGTCAAATGCTTTCTCAGCATCTAATGAAATGATCATGTGGTTTTGTTCTTTCAGTTTGTTTATATAATGGATCACGTTGATGGTTTTCTGTATATTAAACCATCCCTGCATGCCTGGGATGAAGCCTACTTGATCATGGGGGATGATTGTTTTGATGTGCTCTTGGATTCGATTGAAAATTGATTTTATTTGATATTAGAATGGCTACTCCAGCTTGCTTCTTCCGACCATTTGCTTGGAAAGTTGTTTTCCAGCCTTTCACTCTGAGGTAATGTCTGTCTTTGTCTCTGAGGTGTGTTTCCTGTAGGCATCAGAATACAGGGTCCTCATTGTGTATCCAGTTTTTTTTATCTATGTCTTTTTATTGGGGAGTTGACACCATTGATGTTGAGAGATATTAAGGAATAGTGATTATTGCTTCCTTTTATACTCATATTTGGGTGTGAAGTTATGTTTGTGTGCTTTTCTTCTCTTTTTTTGTTGCCAAGACTATTAGTTTCTTGCTTTTTCTAGGGTGTGGCTTGCCTCCTTATATTGGGCTTTACCATTTATTATTCTTTGTAGTGCTGGATTTGTAGAAAGATATTATGTAAATTTGGTTTTGTCATAGAATATCTTGTTTTCTCCATCTATGTTAATTGAGAGTTTTGCAGGATACGGTAACCTGGGCTGGCATTTGTGTTCTCTTAGAGTCTGTATGACATCTGTCCAGGATCTTCTGGCTTTCATAGTCTCTAGCAAGAAGTCTGGTGTGATTCTGATAGGTCTGCCTTTATATGTTACTTGACATTTATTCCTTACTGCTTTTAATATTCTTTCTTTATTTTGTACATTTTGTGTTTTGACTATTATGTGACGGGAGGTGTTTCTTTTCTGGTCCAATCTATTTGGAGTTCTGTAGGCTTCTTGTATGTTTATGTGCATCTCTTTCTTTAGGTTAGGGAAGTTTTCTTCTATGATCTTGTTGAAGATATTTAATGGTCCTTTGAGCTGGGAGTCTTCACTCTCTTCTATACCTATTATCCTTAGGTTTGATCTTCTCATTGAGTCCTGGATTTCCTGTATGTTTTGGACCAGTAGCTTTTTTTGTTTTACATTATTTTTGACAGTTGTGTCGATGATTTCTATGGAATCTTCTCCTCCTGAGATTCTCTCATCTATCTCTTGTTTTCTGTGGGTGATGCTTGTATCTATAGCTCCTTGTCTCTTCCTTTGGCTTTCTATATCCAGGCTTGTTTCCCTGTGTTCTTTCTTGATTGCTTCTATTTCCATTTTTAATTCCTTCAACTGTTTGATTGTGTTTTCTTGGAATTCTTTCAGGGATTTTTGTGATTCCTCTCTATAGGCTTCTACTTGTTTATGTTTTCCTGTGTTTCTCTAAGGGAGTTCTTCATGTCTTTCTTGAAGTCCTCCAGCATCATGATCAAATATGATTTTAAATCTTTATCTTACTTTTCTGGTGTGTTTGGATATTCAGTGTTTGCTTTGGTGGCAGAATTGGCCTCCGATGATGCCATATAGTCTTGGTTTCTGTTGCTTGGGTTTCTGCACTTGCCTCTCGCTATCAGGTTGTCTCTGGTGTTACTTTGTTTTGCTATTTCTGACAATGCCTAGACCGTCCTATAGGCCTTTGTGTCAGAAGTGCCACAGACCTGTTTTCCTGTTTTTTTTCAGCCAGTTATGGGAACAGAGTATTCTGCTTTCGTGTGTGTAGTCTTTCCTGTCTACTTCAGCTGTTCCTGTGGGCCTGTGTCCTGAGTCGACCAGGCAGGTCTCTTGGAGCAGAAAAGTTGGTCTTACCTGTGGTCCCTTGGCTCAAGTTGCTTGTGGGGGTTGCTTTTGAGCTCTCAGGGAGGGCAACAACCAGGAGGGCCTGTGCGCCTTCTCCGGGAGCCCCCGTGCACTGGGGTCCCAGATGGCATTAGGTGTTTTCCTCTGGAGTCAGAAATGTGGGCAGAGTGTAGTCTCTTCTGGCTTCCCAGGCGTGTCTGCCCCTCTGAAGGTTTAGCTCTCCCTCCACAAGATTTTGGTGCAGTGAACTGTTGATCTGGTCCCTTCAGGTCCGGGCGGTGTCTGTAGCACGGGGGACCCGCAGCTCCAGTGCCCCTATCTTCTGGTTCCCAGAGGCCGTATACAGTTTCCTTTTGGGCCAGGGATATAGGTAGGGGTGGGCAGTATTGGTGGTCTTTCCCACTCTGCAGTCTCAGGAGTGCCCACCTGTCTGGGCAGTGAGCTCTCTCTACCACGCGGTTTGGGAGCAGTGAGCTGCGGGCCGGGATCAGTGAGGTTGGGACCCCAGCTAAAAACTGGAATTGTCTGGTCCCAGAGGAATTTTGCCTTTGTGTGTCCTGAGACCACCAGGCAGGTCGCTTGGAGCAGAAAAGTTGGTCTTACCTGTTGTCCAGTGTCTCAAGTTTGCTCGTGGGGGGTTGCTTTTCAGCTCTCTGTGAGGGCGGCAACCAGGAGGGCCTGCACCTCCTTTTTCCTGAAAGCAGGTATTTTTAACAAACTTTGAGATCATATAAACTAGATTATAGCATATTATTTTCTTTTCCAATCATTTGAAATAATTACTAAAGAAACTGCAAGAGAGTCTGGGGAGATGAGAGTCTGAAAAAACTCTAGTGATATTATTTTCCACTTCCCATGCACAAGAGTCCATAAGAGTTTGTACTTAGTAGGACAAAGGAGTGAACATGTTTGTTGATTTAGTCTTTAACTTGGTCATATATTGTGTTTGGCCATTGGAATATATGATATTGTGGTAAATACTTAGGACTCTCTGTAGTAAAAGCATATTTGTAGAGATGAGACTAGTGAGATAAATCATGTCCAAGGTTGTTAATATTTAATAATTAGCAGTACCTGGGTTTAAATCCTTGCTTGATGCTGAAGTTTAAATTTTTCTTTATATATCATATTTCTTGAGTATTCTAACTCCAAGAACAGAGTCTTTCATTATCATTTCTTAGAATAGCACTTGTGTCAGTCTGTGTACAGTGAGAGACTACACTGTTTTAAGTATGGAGAGTATATCAAATCATCTTTTCATTACTGAATTTCATACCTATCCTAAGATTAAACCAACTTATAAAGAGAAATAGTTATATTTATCTCATATTTATGAAAAATTTAATTCCTGCACAATTGTCCAGAGCAACATGGCATAGGTCCATGGTAGAAGCAAGCTGTTCACACCATCCTAGGGCAGATATATATATAAAATTTCCATATCACCTTGAAGAACATACATCTAATGAATTAAACTCTTACTCAGGATTTCTACCATCCACTAATAGTATAATGATGCCTAGTTGAGGGCAAAGTGTTTCCTATGTAAACCCTTTGTATTTATAGATTTGAACTCTGAAATTTCATTCCTGATACCCCAAATACTGATGTATAACCCAAAATACAAAATACCTTCAGTCAATGTCTAAGAGTCCCTTATGTCTAACTTTTCAATCTTCCTTCCAAGTTAAAGTTAATGTTGCTATCCAGTATTATTTTCCATGTTTACTTTTAGACTCAAGGAAACTCAGCTATTAGATCATATAAGAAACAAACAAAAGCTACATACTCAAAATAGCACATGGAAATCATCCATCCTGAAAGGTAGAACAGGAAAATTCTAGGGAGGGAACTGACCAAAGCAGGATTTAATTGACATTAGCAGGGACAAACATTCACCCCTAGGCCTATATTGGCAGCATGGGGCGTGCCCTACAGAGGAGCTCCTACAGACATGGATGTCATGTCCCTATAGCCTTTCTGTCTGTAGCTGTGTTTCATAGTATTCCAGACTGTATTCTCATGTAGAGGCTTTCCATAGTTAAATTTTCTGACCTGTGTCTTTAGTGTTCCAGTTTCTTCACTCTAGTTTCAACTTTGCTCTCATGGCCCCTGTCAATGGCTCTTAGGAACTCCAACACTGCAATACACTGCTTGGTCTGTCAGTCTTTTGAAATTGACATGGAAACCTATATACTCCTATAACTCTTGAATCCTGCATTTTTTGTAAAATCAGAGTCATGTAGTTAACCCCAGGGTTCAATTCTTACTGTACTTGGGCCTATTAGAATAAGGTGACTAGTGTGTGAGCTAAATTCTGGATACAAACCCATGGGTGATTTAGGGTTCATAAAATACCCAGGATTCCTTTTATCTTTAGATTCTGCTCTGAACATTTTTGGAACAAACTTTATATCTGCTCTTGTGATGGTGGTGTCCATTTCCAAAATTTCCTGTATATGTCTAGCCTATTGCCTTGTTCCAATGTGTCTGTCTTCTTTCTTTTTCATTTCAAAGGTAGTAATCCCTTACCCAATTGAACTTTTGAAAATATTTATTTGGTGAATGCACAGCAAATTTTCCAGTTCTTTCTGGTCAGTTCTTTATTTCTGATTCTTACTCTCAAGTTTGGTAAAGGCAGCTAGTCATATTCACGCTGATAGTCTGAATACTTTTCTATTTCAAATTTACTCTTCCAGATAAACATGTCTACCACTTTTTTTACGACATTTATAGTCTTTTTTATTTTTCTCTCATATATTATATCCAAACTACAGTTTTCCCTGCCTCTTCTCCCCCAAGTCTCTGTGCCCCACTTCTTTTCTCCCCCTTTCTACGTCCACTGAGAAAATAGAAGGCCTCCCAGTGATATCTGTCAAACATGTCTCAAGAAGCTACAATAAGTCGTGACATATTAAGGCTGGACAAGGTAGCACAGTAGAAGGAAAAATGCCCTACAAGTAGGCAAAGTAGTCTTTACTTGAACTGTTAGAATTTCCACAAGAACACTAATCTACTCAGCCATTACACATGTACAGAGGATCTAAGTTAGACTTCTCCAGGCTCTCTGAACTCTACAAGATCCCATGACTCTCAGTTGATTCTATGTGCCTTGTTTGTGTGGCATTCCTGAACCCTTTGGCTCCTCCAATCCATCCTCCTTCAAATCCTATTTTCAATGATGGTTCTTAAACTCTTTAACCTCCCTTTTATTGCACCACCAGAGGTAGTGGAAAAGAAAGGATATTGGGGAAGTGGTCCTGTTTAGAGATTGTTCTTCGGAGCAAATCCCAAATGACTTGCCAGGAAATCAGCAGTTCAGTTCACACGTCCTAGCAGCTCAATCCACTTACAAATACTTCACAAATGTATCAGCAGTTCAGTTCGGTAGAGTTGGGATAGCAAGCATGAATCAGCAATGGTAGCATGACATATCAGACAGCCAGGCCTCAGCCAAATGGACACAAGTCAGCAGGAAGGATTCAGACCAGCTCTAGTGCGAGGAGACCAAAAAGTGTTTCAGAGCTAACTTTACCTATAAACCCCTCTCACAGTCTGTTGAGTCCTATTTATATTCCCTCCAAACACCACATGTCCTCCGTGGGTCTTGCCTCAATACATGTCTTGCCTCAGCATAAACCAATGCATGCATGCCGTTAGTGAAGATTCCTTGATCACGTGTCCTTTCCCATGCTTGCTTTAGCAAAACATCCTTTCACCAGTGTCTCCCTCATGAATGGGCCTTAGTAAACTCTTATTTCACTTGTTCCCACTTCAGAAAAACACTTCTTCATGTATTTGCCCCAGGAAAACACCACCCAGCACAACTGAGTTTCCAAAGACACCTTAGATTTCCATTTCACTGTTCTTCACTTCCATAAACACAATAAACATGACATTTTCTGTAAGTTTCTATCAAAGGTATATGGGTAAGCCTGCATCCTGTTAGAACCTACAGACAAGCTCTTAATTATAATTCCTTTTAATTATAAACTGAATTACTTAACCTATGAAAGCATATACTTTCTTATATGTCAAATAAACACTGGTATTTGCTTGAAGGATTGTGGTAGGTTGAAAGTTCAGTTATTAGTTATTATTAGGTAGTTTAATAGAACAGCAAGAAACTGGCAATGGGTAAGTTAAGTCTGAGGCTATTCTCTACCTTTTTTTCCCTATTACCTCTTTTCTGTTAGTTAAGTTTATTTTCAGTTTCTATTGTCTCAGATACTAGGGCAATATCTCCCTTCAGACTGGCCAGTATGTGATGACCACTGCCTCCTCATTTTTAGAGGACAGAGGATAGCTGTGCTACAGATGCCCTTTTCAAGAGAAATTCTGCTGCTTTAAAATCAGATTTTCACCCAAGCCAGTCCCTGATTTTGAGTTTTTCCAAGTCACCTATTGACTCAGCATTATCCTTCATGGTTTAAAATAGTCTCATTGTTTCCTTTCATTTCAACATGTGTGGTAGGTTAATACATAGGCTCATAGATCAGAGTGCTTGATCACAAGGAAGCGGCAATATTAGGAGATATGGGCTTGTTGGGGGAACAAGCATATCACTGCAGGTTTCCAGTGCTCACACCAGGCCCAGTGTCTCTCTTATCTCTGCTGCTTGTGGATTTAGACATGGAGCGCTCAGCTCTTTTTTTTTTATTATTAACTTGAGTATTTCTTATATACATTTCGAGTGTTATTCCCTTTCCCGGTTTCCGGACAAACATCCCCCTCCCCCCTCCCCTTCCTTATGGGTGTTCCCCTCCCCACCCTCCCCCCATTGCCGCCCTCCCCCTAACAGTCTAGTTCACTGGGGGTTCAGTCTTAGCAGGACCCAGGGCTTCCCCTTCCACTCGTGCTCTTACAAGGATGTTCATTGCTACCTATGAGGTCAGAGTCCAGGGTCAGTCCATGTATAGTCTTTAGGTAGTGGCTTAGTCCCTGGAAGCTCTGGTTGCTTGGCATTGTTGTACATATGGGGTCTCGAGCCCCTTCAAGCTCTTCCAGTTCTTTCTCTGATTCCTTCAACGGGGGTCCCATTCTCAGTTCAGTGGTTTGCTGCTGGCATTCGCCTCTGAATTTGCTGTATTCTGGCTGTTTCTCTCAGGAGCGATCTACATCCGGCTCCTGTCAGCCTGCACTTCTTTGCTTCATCCATCTTGTCTATATGGGTGGCTGTATATGTATGGGCCACATGTGGGGCAGGCTCTGAATGGGTGTTCCTTCAGTCTCTGTTTTAATCTTTGCCTCTCTCTTCCCTGCCAAGGGTATTCTTGTTCCCCTTTTAAAGAAGGAGTGAAGCATTCACATTTTGATCATCTGTCTTGAGTTTCATTTGTTCTAGGCATCTAGGGTAATTCAAGCATTTGGGCTAATAGCCACTTATCAATGAGTGCATACCATGTATGTCTTTCTGTGATTGGGTTAGCTCACTCAGGATGATATTTTCCAGTTCCAACCATTTGCCTATGAATTTCATAAAGTCATTGTTTTTGATAGCTGAGTAATATTCCATTGTGTAGATGTACCACATTTTCTGTATCCATTCCTCTGTTGAAGGGCATCTGGGTTCTTTCCAGCTTCTGGCTATTATAAATAAGGCTGCGATGAACATAGTGGAGCACATGTCTTTTTTATATGTTGGGGCATCTTTTGGGTATATGCCCAAGAGAGGTATAGCTGGATCCTCAGGCAGTTCAATGTCCAATTTTCTGAGGAACCTCCAGACTGATTTCCAGAATGGTTGTACCAGTCTGCAACCCCACCAACAATGGAGAAGTGTTTCTCTTTCTCCGCATCCTCGCCAGCATTTGCTGTCACCTGGGTTTTTGATCTTAGCCATTCTCACTGGTGTGAGGTGAAATCTCAGGGTTGTTTTGATTTGCATTTCCCTTATGACTAAAGATGTTGACCATTTCTTTAGGTGTTTCTCAGCTCTCAGCTCTTAAGCAGCATGTCTACCTGGATGCTGCCATGCTTCTGGCCATGCTGATAGTGGACCAAATCTCTGAGACTGTAAGCAAGTCCCAATTAAGTGCTTTCCTTCATGGTGTCTCTTCACAACAATAGAACTAAGACAGCATATTTTATAAAAAGGAGTATGACTTACCTTTAAATCATTATTCTGCAACCTGTGACACATTCCAATTTTATGTCCTAGAAACCTCAACCAGATCTAGGAAGAATCTCAGCCAGTCTATGTAACTTTATCGCTCCTAACCCATGATCCCTTCTGACTTTTCAGAGTTCGTAGGTTCTTTTTTTTTAAATTTTTTATTTGTCTTTACACTCCAGCTGCCTGGTTGGTGATCCAGTGTCTGAGAGATCTCAGGGGTCCAGGTTAATTGAGACTGCTGATCCTCTTACAGCGTCGCCCTCTTCATCAGCTTCTTCCAGCTTTTCCCTAATTCAACCACAGGGGTCAGCAGCTTCTGTTCACTGGTTGGGTGCACATATCTGCATCTGACTCTTTCAGCTGCTTGTTGGGTATTTCGAAAGGCAGTCATGATAGGTCCCTTTTGGTGAGTGTGCCATAGCCTCAGTAATGGGGTCAGGTCTTGGAGCCTCCCTTTGAGCTGGATCCCACTTTGGGCCTGTCGCTGACCCTTCTTTTCCTCAGGCTCTTTTCCATTTCCATCCCTGAATTTCTTTCAGACAGCAAGAATTATGGGTCAGAATTTTGACTGTGGGATAGCAACCCCAAGTGGGCTCAACAAGTTCCCTCTCCCCACTGTAGGGCATTTCATCTAGGGTCCCCACACCCTTTGAGTCCTGACAGTCTGTCACTTACTAGGCCTCTGGTACATTCTGGAGGGTCCTTCCAACCTCCTTCCTCTCAAGGCTGCTTGTTTCCATTCTTTCTGCTGCCCCCCCCAATACCAGATCATGTTCTTCTCTCCCCCCATCCCTATCTCCTTTCTCATGTCCCCACTCCCTTCCTGCCTTGTGGTTGCTTTCTTCTCCCTCCCAAGTGGGGCTGAGGTGTCCTAACTTGGGCCCTTTAGCTTGTTGACTTTTTGAGTTCTGTGGACTGTATATTGGGCATTCTTACTTTTTTTTTTTGGCTAAAATCTACTTACTAGTGAGAACATGCTGTGCATGTCCTTTTGGGTCTCAGTTACCTCACTCTAGTTCCATCCATTTGCCTGCAAAACTCAGCATGTCATCGTTCTTCATAGCTGTGTAGTATTCCACTGTGTAAATGAACCACATTTTCTGTATCCATTCTTCTATTGTGGGACATCTGGGTTGTTTTCAGCTTCTGGCTATCACAAATAAAACCGCTGTGAAATAGTGGAACACATGTTCCTGTGGCATGGTGGGACATCTTTTGGTAATATCCCCAAAAGTGGTATTTCTGGGTCTTTAGGTAGCTCTATTTCCAATTTTCTGAGGAATTTCCAAGTTGATTTCCAGAGGGGTTAGACCAGCTTGCAATCCCATCAGCAATGGAGGAGTGTTCCTCTTTCTCCACATCCTCACCAACATATGTTGTCACCTGAGGTTTTGGTCTTAGCCATTCTGACTGGCATAAGGTGGAATCTGAGGGTCATTTTGATTTGCATTTCTTTGATAACTAAGGACATCTAACATTTTTCTGGATGCTTCTCAGCCATTCGAGATTCCTCTGTTGTGAATTCTCAGTTTAGTTCTGTACTCCATTTTTTTGATTGGGTTGTTTGATTATTCAGTAGTTAGCTTCCTGAGTTCTTTATATATTTTGGATATTAGCCCTCCATGAGATGTGGGATTAATGGAGATTTTTTTCCCCAATCTGTAGGATGCCGATTTGTCTTATTGACTATTTCCTTTGCCTTACAGAAGCTTTCCAGTTTGATGAGGTCCCATTTTTTAATTCTTGATCTTAGAGTGTGAGCCATTGGAATCTTGTTTAGGACATTTCTGCCTGTGTCAATGAGTTCAAGGCTCTTTCCCATTTTCTCTTCTATTAGATTGAGTGTAACTGGTTTTATGTTGAGGTCCTTGATCCATGTAGACTTGAGCTTTGTGCATGGTGACAAACATGAGTCTATTTTCATTTTTCTAAATAGAGACAGCAAGTTAGACCAGCACCATTTATTGAAGACACTCTTTTTTCCATTGTATATTTTTCGATTCTTTGTCAAGATCAAGTGTGCATATGTGTGTTGTTTTATTTTTGGGTCTTCAGATCTATTCCATTGATCAACTTGTCTTTCTCAGTACCATTACCACACAGTTTTTATCACTATTGCTCTGTGGTAGAGCTTGAAGTCAGGGATGATGATTTCCCCCAGCCATTTTTTTATTGCTAAGAATTGTTTTTTTTCCCACTCTGGGTTTTTTGCCTTTCATGATGAATTTGAGAATTGCTCTATCCATGTTTTCGAAGAATAGTATTGGGATTTTGATGGGGATTACATTGAATCTATATATTGCTTTTGGTAGGATGGCCATTTTTACTATGTTAATTCTGTCAATCTATGAGCATGGGAGTTCTCTCCATTTTTTTGAGATCTTCTTTGACTTCTTTCTTGAGAGACTTGTAGTTCTTATACAGATCTTTCACTTGTTTGGTTAGAGTTACCCCAAGATATTTTATATTGTCTTTGGCTATTCTGAAGGGAGTTGTTTCCCTAATTTCTTTCTCAGTCTGTTTATCATTTGTATAAAGGAAGGGTACTGATTTATTTGAGTTAATTTTATATAGGGCCACTTTGCTGACATTTTTTATCAGCTGGAGAAGATCTCTGGTAGAATTTTTAGAGTTGGTTATGTATACTATCATATCATCCACAAATAGTCCCACCTTGACTTCTTTGCCAATTTGTATCCTCGTGATCCCTTTCTGTTGTCTTATTTTTCTAGCTAGCATTTCGAGTATTATATTGAATAGATATGGGGAGAGTGGGCATCCTTGTCTTGTCTCTGATTTTAGTGGGATTGCTTCAAGTATCTCTTCATTTAATTTGATATTGGCTGTTGGTTTGCAGTAAATTGCTTTCATTATGTTTAGGTATAGGTCTTAAATTCCCGATCTCTCCAAAACTTATAACATGAAGGGGTGTTGTATTTTGTCAAATGCTTTTTCTGCATCTAAGGAGATGATCATATGATTTCTTTCTTTGAGTTTGTTTATGTGGTGGATTACATTAATGGATTTTCATACATTGAACCAACTTTGCATCCCTTGGATGAAGCCTACTTGATCAGGGTGAATGATGGTTTTGATGTGTTTGTGGATTTTTAATAAAATTGCAAAAATTTTATTAAGTAGTTTTGAATTGATATTCATAAAGGAGATTGATCTGAAGTTCTTTTTTTATTTTTGGTAGGATCATTGTGTGGTTTAGGTATCAGAGTAATTGTGGCTTCATAGAATGAATTAGGTAGTGTTCCTTCCATTTCTATATTATGAAATAGATTGAGGAATATTGGTATCAGGTCTTTTTGAAGGTCTGATAGAATTCTGAATTATATCCAGCTGGCCCTGGGCTTTTTTTGGTTGGGAAGGTTTTAGTAACTTCTTATATTTCTTTATGGGATATAGACCTGTTTAGAAAGTTTACCTGCTCTTGATTTAACTTTAGTATGTAGTATCTGTCTAGAAAACCATCCATTTCATCTATGTTTTGCAGTTTTGTTGAATATAGGCTTTTGCAGTAGGATATGATGATTTTTGTTTCTGTTCTTATGTCTCCCTTTTCATTTTTTATTTTGTTAATTTGTATACTGACTCTGAGTCTTTTCATTAATTTTACTAGGGCTTTATCTATCTTGCTGATTCTCTCAAAGAACCAGCTTTTGGTTTTGCTGATTCTTTGTATTTCTCTCTCTTTTTTTCTATTTTGTTGATTTCAGCCCTGAGTTTGGCTATTTCCTGCAGTCTACTTCTCTTGGGTGAGTTTGCTTCCTTGTGTTCTAGAGCTCTCAGGTATGCTGTTAAGTTGCTAGTGTAAGATATCTCCAGTTTCTTTATCAGTGTTCTTAGTGCTATGAACTTTCCTCTTAGCATTGCTGCTTTCATTGTGTCCCATAAGTTTGGGTATGATGTGTCAACATTTTCATTGAATTCCAGGAAGTCTTTTATTTTTTCTTTATTTCATCCCTGACCAAATTATCGTTGAGTAGAGAGTTGTTCGTTTTCACATGTATGTGGGTTTCTGTTGCTTTTGCTGTTTTTGAAGACCAGCTTCAGGCCATGGTGGTCTGATGAGATTCGTGGGGATATCTCAATCTCCCAGTCTGTAGGTTCTTTTTTTATGTACTTTTTTTATTGGACTTTTATTAGTTATTTACATTTCAAATGCTATCCCCTTTCTTGGTTTCCCATCTATAACTCCCCTTTCCTGTCCCCTCCCCATTCTTTTCTGAGGGTGCCCCCCCACCCATCCACCTACCCTTTCATGCCTCCTCACCCTGACATTCCCCTACATTGGGGGGTCCAACATTGGCAGGACCAAGGGCTTCTCCTCCCATTGGTGCCCAACAAGGCCGTATTCTGCTATATATGCACCTGGAGTCATGGGTCTGTCTATGTGTAACATTCTTTGGATGGTGGTTTAGTCCCTCAGAGCTCTGCTTGGTTTGTATTATTGTTATGGGATTGCTAAACCCTTCAGCTCCTTCAATTCTTTCTTTAACTCCTCCAATGGAAACCCCATTCTCAGTTCAATGGTTGGCTGTAGGAGTCTGCCTCTGTATTTGACATGCTCTGGCAGAGCATCTCAGGAGACAGCTCTATTAGCCTCTGGTCAGCATGCACCTCTTAGCATCCCACATAGTGACTGGGTTTGGTGGCTGTATGTATATGATCTGTATCCCCAGGTGGGGCAGGCTCTGAAAGGCCATTCCTCCAGTCTCTACTCCAACTTTTGTCCCCACATTTCCTTCTAGGAATATTTTTTATTCCCCCTTCTAAGTAGGACTGTAGCATCCACACTCTGATCATCCTTCTTCTTGAGCTTCATGTTATCTATGTAATATATCCAAGCTTATCAGTGAATGCATACATGTTTTTTTTTGTTTTTTGTTTTTGTTTGTTGTAATTGTGTTACTTCACTTAGGTTGATTTTTTCTAGTTCCATCCATATGCCTATGAATTTTATGAAGTCATTTTTTAATAGCTGAGTAGTACTCCATTGTCTAAATATACCACATTTTCTGTATCCATTCCTCTGTTGAGTGACATGTGGGTTCTTTCCAGCTTCTGACTATTATAAATAAGGCTGCTATGAATAGTGGAGCATGTGTCCTTGTTTTATGTTGGAGCATCTTTTGGGTATATGCCCAGGAGTGATATAGCTTGGTCCTCAGATAGTACTATGTCCAATTTTCTGAGGAACATCCAGACCAATTTACAGGATGGTTGTGCCAGTTTGCAATCCCTCCAACAATGGGGTAGTGTTCCTCTTTTTTCACATCCTCGATAGCAACTACTGTCACCTGAATTTTTGATTTTAGCTATTCTGACTGGTGTGAGGTGAATCTCAAGGTTGTTTTGATTTGCATTTCCCTGATGACTAAGGATTGTGAACATTTCTTTAGGTCCTTCTCAGCCATTAGATATACCTCAGTTAAGAAATCTATGTTTAGCTCGGCCCCTCACTTTTTACGAAGATTATTTGATTCTCTGGGTCTAACTTCTTGAGTTCTTTGTATAGGACCCAGCTATATCACTCCTGGCCATATACCCAAAAGATGCTCCAACATATAACAAGGACACTTGCTCCACTATCCCTCTCTTCAATACAGGATTGGTAAAGATATTTTTGCAATCTGTTGGTTGCTATTTTGTCCTAATGACAATGTCCTTTGCCTTACAGAATCTTTGCAATTTTATGAAGTCCCATTTGTCGATTCTTGATCTTAGAGCCTAAGCTATTATTGTTCTGTTTAGGAAATTTTCCCCAGTGACCATGTGTTTGAGGATCTTCCGCACTTTTTCTTTTATTAGTTTGAGTGTATCTGATTTTATGTGGAGGTCCTTGATCCACTTTGACTTGAGCTTTGTACAGGGTGACAAGAATGAATTGATTTGCATTCTTCTACCTGGTAATCACCAGTTGAACCAGCACCATTTGTTGAAAATGATGTCTTTTTTTCTACTGAATGATTTTAGCTCCTTTTGTCAAAGATCAAGTGACCATTGCTGTGTGGGTTCATTTCTGGGTCTTCAGTTCTATTCCACGCATCTACCTGCCTGTCTCTGTACCAGTACCATACAGTTTTATCACTATTGCTCTATAATTCAGCTTGAGGTCCAGGATGGTGATTCACCCAGAAGTTCTTTTATTGTTGAGCATAGTTTCTTTATTAAGTGCATTTAGCCTTATAGTGCTCACCAGCAGCCACCAGATTGTTTCACAGAGTTCAGTGGTTAAACAATAATTATATACTTTATAATCCTAAACTATTTACTTGTACTCTGATGAAAAATTTTGGTTCTTCTTGAGAATATGTGCTCATTGTTGCAATTACTGGCAGGGTGATTTTGAGAAAAGGAATATGATGATGATACTGAAGTATAGCAATAGAAGAAAATCTAGTCCAGTCACCAGGGGACACTTCCCTATTTATTTTCATTTCTGTTGCTGTGATAAAATACCATGACTGAAACAACAAAACAAAATAGTTTTGGAAGGGGGAGTTTATATTAGCTGAAAAGCCAACATGTAGTGAAGTCAAATCAGCAGTAATTTAACATATTTATTTATGTCATTTCCCCTTCATGAGCAGAGATAAATTAATATGTACATGCTTACTTTGTTAATTGTGCTCAGCTCAATTTTTCTAGTCTTATACATTTCAGGACTCTAAGCCTAGGGAATAGTGACACAGTCAGTGGGCTGGGTCTTCCCATATCTACCAGATTTATTAAGATAATCCTCAACAGATATACAGATATACCCACAGGCCAAACTAGCGTAGACAAAAAACCCACATCTCTCTTTCATGGTGATTTTACGTTTATCAAGTTATAATTTAAAGCTAACTATCACAATCATTAAATGAGAACCTGATAATATTAAGCACTGTTGTTTCATTAGCCTGTTTAATATTTTC
Source organism: Rattus norvegicus (assembly GCF_021556685.1). Taxonomy (NCBI): domain Eukaryota; kingdom Metazoa; phylum Chordata; class Mammalia; order Rodentia; family Muridae; genus Rattus; species Rattus norvegicus. Next base: position 131,621,647 of record NC_141538.1, read on the forward strand.
ATGGTACATTAATCATTTCAATATGATCATGACTCAGTTACTTAAGCAGAACTACACAGAGTTGTAGGCAGCATTTAAATATAGGTATCTTATTTTATAAAGTATTCCTTTTATGTTGCTTCTGCCTCATAATTTTAGCTTTAAAGCATTATAATTCTTACTTGTTGGAGGATTTATGAAAAGTATTAAGTAGCTGAAAAGATGTTTGTAATCAGCTAAACAATAGACACAACATTCTAGAATGCTACAAATGTATCAACAGTTTGTATCACTAAGCTTAGTGCTTAGAACATAGAAACTAACGAAATCTAAGACTGTCAAAGATTAAATAGTAAGCATTACTGAGAGTTTATGACTACTTTGAAATACTTGAATAATTTTGGATACTTTTTGAATATTGAGATTTTGAATGTTTTGACATTATTTCTACATTATTGTCAGCACAAACCACCTTTTTTCAGTTTAGTTATCTATTACTTCAATATTTAAAATCTCAGTGGAATCATATGTGCTAAAAAGAAATGAAATATGTCTGTAAGTTGACAGGCTGATTTTCCCTCAAATCTGTTTTTTATAAAAAGAACATCTTCTAGGATGGGCAAGATGTGATTAAAAGTGTTCATTCTCAAACCTTAGTTTGTTCTATAAAACCCACATGGTAGAAAACAGGAATAGATTCCAAAAATTGTCCTCTGGTCTTTACAAGTATCCTATAGTACATCTTCCCCCCAAAATAAATTAAGGTAATAGATCATAGTTGATATTTCCTTTAGTGTAAGCCCTTGAGAAATTTTTCTCTTCCCATGGATTAAAAATTAAGAATGAAGTAAGAAATATGATACTTGTAAACTACCACTAATGGCTTCTGGAGGAGGGAAACCATTCTTTCAAGGACAAATATCCATTCCTAAATGATCAACCAAATGCACATATACATGTGAGGCAAGACTAATTGGAAACATACTGTGTGAATGTATGTGTTGTTGTGTGTCTATGTGTCTGTATTAGTGTCTGTGGGAAGCAACAATAATTATAGAAAAAGAGGTAATGAATTGAAGAGTAGAATATCAGGAAATGAGAGGAGTTTGAGAGGAAAAGAAAGTGTGAACATATTCAAATATAGTGTAATTGCGACAGTAAAAGGAAATAAAATGATTAAGTTAAAATATTCTAGTGGTGATATAGCTGAAAATAATTATTCTCCCATCTCTCTGAATCTAACAGTAGCAAATACCCCAACAGTGGGAGGTAGGGGATCCCTGAGCCCTTCCTCTACTCACATCTGACCATTGACAGGCCTCTTCTTTCATTAGATAGCTCCAATACACAGATATCTGTAGATCAATAAATGGGTCACAAAATAGAACCAAGTAAGGAGTCTATGGGAGTAGTAGTGAAGTTAAGGCTATAACATTAACTCTTAAGTAATTAAAACTTAATGAAGTAGTTTTGGTGACTCTATTAGAAATGATTCATAAATAAAATTATCCAATGATCCTTTCTGAAGGAATTAAAGATGCTTATTGCTGGCTTCTTTTAACAAAATTAATAGTGAGAATTTAAATTAAAAAATAGTCTTATGCTTCGTTGAATAACACAGTTCATAATATAAAGATAACAAACATCTAATTAGTGACACACACAAATGATAACCTTTCATATATCTATATATGTAGTCATTTACATAGCACTATGAATACATGTGTAGATATACGGTAGGTTATAAATTTAAGGATTGTGCAAGATGAGGAAGACATCCCATGAACTAAAGAGTATTTAATTTGAGTGTAAGATATGAGTTTTGGCGCCTGAGAATCCCAAACTTCAAATTCCTCTGTTAGATCATTTATACTTTAGTGAGAATATTTGCATAAATCTAGTCTTGATAAGTCTAACCATATTGCTCTTATCCACGGGTTTTCATCATTTTACAGTTGGGGTGTGTGTGTGTGTGTGTGTGTGTGTGTGTGTGTGTGTATGGAGAGGTGATGGTCAGGCTGATTTTCTGTCCAGACCTTCCTATAAGAAAAATTTCCTCCAAAAATCAAAATAAAATCCACCATATGATCCCACAATCCCTCATCTAGGCATACATCCAAAGTAAGTGGGATCATTCTGTCAAAACGACATTTGCACTCCCATATTGCAGTACTATCCATAATAGCAAAGCAAAGAAATATACTGTGTCATCAGCAAGTGAGTGAATAATATAGCAAATATACATGACATGCATGAAATAATGTATTTTTTATTTTAACTAAAATGGATGCACCTAGAGAACTTTATGTCACATAGAATAAACCCCACACAAGTAGACAAGTATATGTCTTATGTGAATTTTGAATAGAAAAATGTTGGTCTCATAGAAGTTGAGGGTAGAAGGGTAACTGTCAGAATCTGGAGGAAGTGAGACTGTGGAGTCCAAGGAAAGGATGATTAATGGGCACCGAGATACATGGAGGTGGTAGCAAGAAGCCCTGTGATGTTTGTGTACTCAAATGAGTATAGATAACAATAGCGTAAAATGCATTTCAAGTGCATGGGAGAGATTTGAATATTTTTACTTTCTACGATAAATGATTGAAACATCATGACATGTATATATGTAACAAAGCACCACTATTATTTCACTAGAAAATATAGTCTTATATTTAGAGATAAAATAAATTGTTTTAGTAAATATCCACTTATAAATGCCAATGAGGACCCAGAATAATGGTAAATATTATATTTGTAATGTGAATATAAAATACTATAGTATCTTGAGACAAGACTATGGTTTTTGTTTTCGTTAATCCTTTTTTTACAGTCCTGTCTTTATCCCCCTCCTGGTCTGTCCTCTGACTTTTCTACATCCCATACCACTGCCCCCCAGGCTCCAAGAGGATGTCCCCACCCCATCCCCTCCTTCTCCTTGGGGCCTCAAGTCTCCTGAGGGTTAGGTGCTTCTTCTCTCACTGATGCCAGGCCAGGCAGTCCTCTGTTGAATGTGTGTCAAGGGACTCATATCAGATGGTGTATGCTGCCTGGTTGGTGGCTCAGTCTGTGAGATATCTTGGGGGTCTCGGTTACTTGAGACCACCAGTATTCCTATGGGGGGTTGCCCTCCCCCTCAGCTTCTTCCAGCTTTTCCCTAATTCAACCACAGGAGTCGCCAGCTTCTAACTGTTGGTTGGGTGTCAGTATCTGCATCTGACTCTTTCAGCTGCTTGTTGGGATTCTCCTAGAGCAGTCGTGTTAGGTTCCTGTTTGTATGTAAGTACACCATAGCCTCAGTGTCAGGCCTTGTGGCCTCCCCTTGAGCTGGATGGATCCCAATTTAGACTTGACACTGGATCTCCTTTCCCTCAGGCTCTTCTCCATTTTTGTCCCTGCTGTTCCTTCAGTCAGGAACAATTCTGGGTCAGAGTTTTTGACACATTAAAACCATCACTCACCACGATCAAGTAGGCTTCATCCAAGGGATGCAAGGTTGGTCCAATATATGAAAATCCATGAACAAAATCCACTATATAAACAAACTCAAAGGAGAAAAAAATCTCATGATCATAACATTAGATGCTGAAATCCCATTTGACAAAATATAACTCCCCTTCATGTTAAAAGTATTGGAAAGATCAGGAATTCAAGGACCATACCTATACATATTAAAGCAATATACAGCAAACCAACAGCCAATATCAGATTAAATGGAGAGATACTTGAAGCAATCCAACTAAAATCAGGGACAAGACAAGGATTCCCACTCTCCCCATATCTATTCAATATAGTGCTTGAAGTTTTAGCTAGAGCAATAAGGCAACAAAAGGAGATCAAGGGGATACAAATTGGCACAGAAGTCATGGTATGACTATTTGCAGATGATATGATAGTAGTATGCAGAAGCAACCCCAAAAATTCTGCCAGAGAACTTCTACAGCTGATAAATAATTTCAGCAAAGTGATTACATATGAAATTAACTCAAATCAGTAGCCTTCCATTATACAAATAATCAATGGGCTAAGAATAGCAAAAACATTGTTTTTTTTAATTTTATTGATTATTTTGTTTATTTACATTTCAAATGTCATCCCCCTTCCTGGTTTCCCCTCTAAAATTTCTCCATCCCCCTCCTCACTGCCTCCATGAGGGTGCCCCCACCTACCCACTTCTGCTCCACTGCCCTAGCATTCACCTATGGTGGGCATTAAGCCTTCACAGGATCAAGGGCCTCCCCTCCTACTGATGCCAGACAAGGCCATCCTCTGCTACATATGCAGCTAGAGCCATGGGTCCCTCCATGTATAGTCTTTGATTGGTGGTTTAGTCCCTGGGAGCTCTGGGGTGCGGGGGTCTGTTTGGTTGATATTGTTGTTTTTCCTATGGGGTTGCAAACCCCTTCAGCTCCTTCAGTCCTTCCCCTAACTCCTCCATTGGGGTCTCCATGCTCAGTCCAGTGGTTGGCTGCAAGCATCTGCATCTGTATTGATAAGGCTCTGGCCAAAGAACTTCTGGGTGAATCACCATCCCTGACCTCAAGCTATATTACAGAGCAGCAGTGTAAAGTCTATGGTTTTTAAGTTTTATTTTATCACTCTTATGCTACATATATCATGATTTTTAATACAATAAATCATAGAATTAGTTCATGAATCAAAATTAAAAGGTCTTTACTCCTCCATATTTCTCCTCCGTACTTTTCTCTACCATTTCCTTCTCTTCCTCTCTTCCATCTCTTTCCCCTTCTCATCCCTCAGTTCTTATTTTCTATTTTCTTTTTATCTAACTATATCCACCAGATCTTTCTTCAGCCTTGACTATCTTATAGGTACAGATAGTAGACAAATACATAATCTTGCTAAAAGCTCACAGTCTAAAAAGCAAAGCTAATAAACTAGTTGAAATAATAATTTAAATGTTTCTAAAAGTGAATTGGGATGTTATGGGTAGTCTATTATGAGAATAATAAGCTACAAACTGAGCTTTTAAAAAGTAAATAGGAGTTATCTAGAATTTTCATGGTGCAATAATATTGCCTATAAGCAAAGAGAACAGGGTTGTGTCTTTCTTGTCCATCATTGTGTTTCTAGGCTTTGCTATTGTGCATGATATATGGAATGCAATAAATATTTATTAGTAAATTAATAATATTTAATTAATAGATGAAATATGTTATTTTCCATGTATTTTTAGCATAGCATGAGTTAAATGTTATTTTCACTTACATAATGTAGAACTAAGGTACAGTCACATGAATCCTATTGTTTAAGGCAAATATTTACATATAAATGATATATCTAGTGCTATATGCCCTACTTGTTTTTCAATTGCTGGAATAAAAATGCCCTCACAAAAGCAATTCCAGGGAGGAAGGGCTTATTTCATTTCATAGTTTAAGAGTAAAATCTATTTTGGCAGAAAAGTCAATGCAGAAGGAGCTTGGATAAGCTAATCATTGTATCATTGTTTGGAAAATGAGAGTGATCAATGCTTTTGCTCAGCTTACAAAGTCCAGAATTCCTGCCATGGAATTGCGCCACCCATAATGGGAAAGTCTTCCCGTCTCAATTATCTAAATCAAGATATTTTCCTTCAGGTATCATCAGAGACATGTCCCAAATGGTTCAGGAAATCATCAATTTGATAGATGAAATTAACTGTTATTACCTATAAGACAAATTTTATTGAATCCAGGCAATTTGGCCTCACTTTTTGCCCATATCCTTGAACCATATTAGCACAAGTAAGTTCAAATTGTTAAAGGTAAACAGGAATGGGGAGGAAAAAATCATAGACAAAATTTAAAAATTGAGACAGTTGAAGAACAGTGAGACAAACTGAAGGCCTTCAAGCAAAAAGGTAGAAATGTCTGCCCAGGCCATAGAGACCAAATAAGGTACTTTGACCTTACCCTTGGGTCAATGAGAATTCAAGTAACATATTTTAGTAGAATGATCCCTGAATTTATTTTCCAATGAATGTGGGTTCCATATTTATTGTGAGAGTATCAGCAGTTGCTTATTTTTATAGTTCTTCTGGGCTAGGTATTATTCTCCTTATATCCTTACCACTAATTCTTACCACTGAGATGGGGAGATTTTAATATTAGGCAGATTTAAAGGTCAGAAAGGCTTGGAAGAAGGGAGACTGAGCTGTAGTCCTAGGCACACATTCCCTGGTGTCTGGTAGTGGGAGTGCTATTTTTATTATGATTGGGTGAGCCTCTGATGATTAAGCTAATGTAGAGGTCAAACCCCTTGTTTGACCATAAAAGCACTTTTTTTAAAATTTATCAAACTATTTTGATACCAGTCTGACATGTCCTAATAGGATGTAATTTAGTTTATTAATCTCACTTAATATGAATTTATATATTTTGCCTAAGGAACACTAATGTTTTTATTATCAACTATTGCTACACGATCCACTTAGTATATAAATTTTAAGTATATAATAACTTTAGGACAGTATTCAAAATTGAGTTCTAAAGCGTATCAAGTTTGAAGAACTTTTTAAGTGATTTTATACTTATCTCCCTCCCTTCCTTTCTGTTGTTGTTTTGTTTAGTTTTGATGTGTTTGTTGCTTTGTTTTACAAGACAGGGCCTTCCTATGTAGTCCTGGATACTCTTTTAACAATCTATAGACTAGACTGGCCTTAAACTCACAGATATCTGCCTGCCTTCCCTGGCTGGTGTGTTTCTCCATTTGTAGTGGGAGTATGACTGTAGTCCAACAAGAAATTGATATCGGAGGCTACTTGAAACAACTATGCCTTCTGGAATTCATTGTCTCCAGAAGTCTCCAGATTCTTGAAGCAAGCCTTGCAAGAACTATTTTGGGGGAGAAGTAAGAGATAATGTAGAACTTAGAAATGAGTGGTAAATAAGACCAGATGATGATGTGGACATGGATATTGAAAAGAAGCTTGTTGCTAAATTTTCAATGCTTTTCAGTGAAATGCTCTTATCTCAGACCCAAGAAACTTGAATCTCACTGAAACCACTTTTGAAATTAAGAAATTCATTTTTATTAGTTATGTGTATTGTTCTAAAACTATTTATAGAACATAGCTTCTAAATGTGGAAAGGAAAATTTTTTCCTAAGAGAAAAATTTTCTTTTAAGGGAAAATTCTTCTTTCATATTTTTGTCCTCAGCACTTATACATCTCTCAGAATACACGATCACATGTTAAAAGTTCATCACAAGTTCACACACAAAGTAAATCATAAATAGAAATAGAAGTTTACAACAAAGAATGTTTACATGTCTATCCGTTAGGAGCAATTATCTGGCTAAACATCCATCACCTGTCACAGCTCCACAGGTTCACTAAAGGTTGAAAACCATAACTAAGTTATTAGTGGTGTTTTGTATATATAAACCCAGTCAATATTTTATCTTCTAACCTAGCACCTATAATAAATTATTAGTTCCCTGTTTAATGACCTTTGGTTAATTGTTTTACAACCTCTTGGAATATAGTCTGAGTAGGAGAAAGTCTGGTTACTATCTAAAAGACATTAACTGGTGACACGTGGGAGGCCAACAGGATTCTTATTGCAATGACTATCACAAAAGGACTGAATAGCAGTCCCACTATGAAAGAGCTTAGTAATCACTGATATCATTTTAGGAATTATTATAGGATCATTATTAAGACTTAAGAAGTCATCTCTTGGTCTACAGCATCACTACCAGACAGTACATCTTTGTAGATCTGCAGAGATCTGCTCCAAAGGGGTTCGCTAAAACCTAGTTTATATATATATATATATATATATATATATATATATATATATATATATATATATCTTAAATAATATCAGGAAAAGCATATTAATAACAAAAACTTTCCTAAAATGATTCTCCTATGTCCTAGTCCAATAAGAGCAAATCTTTTGCAGATTATTTTATAATCAAAAGCAGAACATCTCAGGAATATCACCTGCTAGTTATTAACTTGTCCCATAATGGCTTGTGATGGGGTCCCCGTGCTCAGTCTGATGGTTGGCTATGAGCATCTGCATCTGTATTGGTCAGGCTCTGTCAGAGCTCTCAGGAGACAGCTATTTCAGGCTCCTGTCAGCAAGCACTTCTTGGCCTTCTGTCTTTTATTACTTTCAAGTAATCTGTGGTATTATTTCTTCACTTACCCCTTTCGACGACCACATGGCACTTTTTACACTGTTGTTTTGGGCACTGAGTCTCAAGGAACCAGTTTAAAACTGATCTTTTAGACAGTGTTATTGCCATGATTTCTTTCTCTATACCTCAGGAGTCTTGTCTATTCTTCCAGTACCTATGAAACTGAGACAAGCTATTTTGTTACTTTGTAAGGTTAGTAAAAATCTCAGCCATTCCCCAGTTCTTCACAGATTGAAGATTACTTTCTATATTAAGAGCAAACACGCAGAGGTTTGAATCTTTAGCTAGTTAGTAGTTCAGTGTCAATTAAGTATTTACCATTTCTGAAAGAATTTTCCTTCAATATTTTATGACCTAGAAGGCTTGGTGTCTAGCTTGTGGTGCTACTGAGAGGATATGTAAGCAATGATTGGCCCATTTGTGAGTTCATAGGTGAACTCAGATTGGGAGTTAGGCCATTAAGTTATAGAACCTAGTTGGAGCAAGTAAGTAATTGTAGACATGATTTGAAGAATGTATCTTGTTCCAGGCTCCTTGCCTGTTATCTTGGCTTCTTTAGATATTTTTCACTTCTGCCATCATGGTTCTACCTTGGTGCAGACTTAAGAGAGAATAGTCAGCTACCGCATGGTAAACCTCTGAAATATAGTTAAATAAGTAATTTCTTAATATGGGTATAAGTACTAAGTGTTTAGAGAATGGTAATAAAAATATTGGTTTACTAAGACAGCAGAAATAAACTGACATGTCTAGGTTTATAGTACATGACACAAGTTCCCCGTTGAGTTCAATGGGCCTTAAGGTTGATCGGTCAGTTATTAGTTACCCTCAGGATAAAACTGCCACTATTGCACCATTGGAGATGTCCTGCTGGGGTGATCACCATTGTGGTTCATGGGCTTATTATGGCTGGATATATCTACCTATTGCTTATCTCTCTTCTAGTATGCATAGCACAATCTGATATTATGTGAGCTAGTCCTTTGGAAGGAAATTTATAAGAAAGTTCCAGCTTTATTTATTCCTCTAAGTCTGGTGTCCAAAGTGTGTTCATTAATAAGATCTTAACCTCAATGTATGATCAGTAGCTAGAGGAGGGTTTCCCATGTTTGATAATGAGGTTTGTAATAGAAAACTTCAGAGATCCACAATTTATCAAAATTCAAAGAAGTGACTGTGGGTTATCCAGCCCCATCTAGTACATGTGCAATGAAACCCATACATATAAAATTCAGAGAAAATCATGAAAGAGTGACTAGAAAGATATTAAGATCCAGAGAACCAGGATGCCTGTTTCTAGATAGAATCTTCTAGATCTAATAGGGAAGCTACACACAGGAAATCCCAACATTATGACTGTCTAAACAAGAGTTGAATTGTGAAAACACCTTTGACACACCAACAAGAGTGGGAAAATTTTCACAAGTCCCACCAAAGATAACACCAAAGAGTTATCTTTTTCTCCATTATATTTGAATAAGGAAATGTCATAAATTAGATGGTAGAGGGGAACAGGAGGAGTGGAGGGGTAGGGAAAAGGGTAGAAATGTAAATACATTTTTATGTATAAAGGTCTCAAAAATAATTAATTCTTCCTTAGGTTGATTTTCTTAGTTATTTGTTACAGTGATTAAAAGCTAAAATTGATAATATAAAGGTAACATTATAAATATCACTTCATTGCTAGAAAAATAAAAGATTGTAAATACTTGGCTATCACTAATTCGGAACCTACACACAGAAGGTACACAGTAGAGAATCACTCCCTTGGTTTTCTAGTCTTATGATTCTTTATCACTGTCATGTCTAATGCCTCCTTTTCCTTAGCCTGGAAGTGGGAGAAAGTAGATGTTAGTATGATACACAGCTGCTTCATACTTTCCTCACAAATATTGCTGGTCTCCCATAATTATCTCTGAAAACTTCATTTAACAAAAGTTCAAAGAGTATTAATGAAGTAGCTTTTTTGAGAAAAGTGCCAAGTAGACAGATAATGTAAACATACTTTTTAATTTTAAATAAACACTCGTCAAACATTATTGAACATTACAATGCACCATACCCTGTTCTCATTTCTAGATAAATTATATGAAATGTATAGACTAGGTTAAGGTTATTCTTTTGGAAAATATATTTTATTACATTCAAATATTTGTTGAAATGGAACTAGAGAGATGGCTCTTTCCTTAAGGGCACTTAATGCTCTTGCAGAGGACCCTGATTTGTTTCTTGGCACTCAGGTGGGACAATTTAATATTGGTTGTAACTCCTGTTTCTGTTTCAGGGGTTATGATGATGCCTTCTTCTGGCCTCTGCCAGTACCAGGCACACACACACACACACACACACACACACACACACACACCCACACACACACATTTTGCACATATGTACATGCAGGAAAACACTCATAACACATTAAATACAAATAAATTGTGAATAAATAAGTTACAACAACCTTTTTGGCTTTGCTATAATTTTTTTCTCTATTTAAACCTAAAGCTTATATTGTCACCCCAAACATGAATTTAGAGTCACTCAACCCTTGTATTTAGTTCTCTTGACAATATGGCACATAGATTAAATCTCCTTTCTCAGCATTTTGCCCTTCATTAGAACTAAAATTAGCATATTGAAAATTGGTGGCCAAGAGTAGGCTATCGGAACTCCCAAACATAGGTTTTTGCCCTAAAACTCCAGTAATATATTTCCTTTATTGGTTCACACATGTCTCCCCATACATTATGACAAACTTTAAAAGTTCCTCTTCATCTTGACTGGCACCTTTATGCATTTATGAATAAATTTAACTTGTAACCTAACAGTGATGACTTATATGAAGGTAGCACTATACTCATCTTGGCACATAAGGAAGTATGGACTGCAGGTAAAAAGAGTTTGAGTCGAATTCTCATCAGAAAACAGGGCATATTTTTAAAGAAAATTAGAATTTAATGAAAAGAATATTCACAAAAATAATCGTGGAAAATCATTAGGGATAGAGTAGTATTTAGGGATAGGCAATAGGAAAAGTCATTGCCATCACGAAGGCTGAAGAGTAAATGGAGAAAGATGTTACTAGAATTCAGTAAGAGCTGTGGCTAGTAATGCATGTGGCTATTGTAAGAGTAAATGACAGATATGTGCTCCACTCTTTCTCACATCCTGCCCTCCATTCTCCTCTCAGCTTTTTCCCCATGGACTAAATCCGATCTTAAATAAAGGAGTAAGTAATTCCATGTTTAGGGGTATCAAGCAGTGGTGCGCTTGGAAGCTCCAGTGAGAGGAAGGTGCCAGTCAAGATGAAGAGGAACTTTTAAAGTTTGTCATAATGTATGGGGAGACATGTGTGAACCAATAAAGGAAATATATTACTGGAGTTTTAGGGCAAAAACCTATGTTTGGGAGTTCCGATAGCCTACTCTTGGCCACCAATTTTCAATATGCTAATTTTAGTTCTAATGAAGGGCAAAATGCTGAGAAAGGAGATTTAATCTATGTGCCATATTGTCAAGAGAACTAAATACAAGGGTTGAGTGACTCTAAATTCATGTTTGGGGTGACAATATAAGCTTTAGGTTTAAATAGAGAAAAAAATTATAGCAAAGCCAAAAAGGTTGTTGTAACTTTAATTCTTTCAAAGCCTACTTTTAATGATGGTTTTTAAACTCCTTAACCTCCCTTTTAGCTTACCAACCACCAGAGGTAGTGGGAAAGAAAGGTTATAGGGAAAGCGGACCTGTTGAGAAATTATTCTTTGGAGCAAGTCCTCATCTGTGTTGTCAGGAAATCAGGAGTTTACTTCGCAGGTCAGCAGCAGCAGCTTGATCTACTCACAAACACTTCATGAATATATCAGCAGTCCAGTTTGGTAAAGTTGAGATAGAAAACATGAATCAGCAGACCTGACAGAGACAGTCAGGCCTCAGGTGAATTGGCAGGGGTCATCAGGAGGAAACAGGAACAACTGGAACACAAGGAAAGGTTCCTGTCTGTGCCTCTCTCAACAAAGCAAAGATCACAACGACGTGAGACCAAGAAGTGTTAGAGAGCTAGCTCTACAAGCAAGTCCTCTCAGTCAGTTGAATCCTATTTATACTCCCTCCAAAGATCACATGACCTCCATAGGTCTTGGCTCACCCCATCTCTTGCTGCAGCATGTGAGGCTGTCTTAGCCAAACTCCATATGAGTCTATATAAGCTGACATCACTCTGCCAATCACCCTGATTCTGCGGAAGTGTTAAGAAGCTGCCAGTTTCTCGATATGTTTCTCTCTCTGGAGTGCAGATAAAAGGAGTTCAACTCCACAATGTAAGGTGGACCAATATGTGTGTGTGTTGTTAGGGAAGAATCTGTCATCATGTGTTCTTTCACGTGCTTGCTTTAGCAAAAACATCCTTTCACCTGTATGTGCTTCAACAAAATGTTCCTTCAGAAGTCTGCCCTAGTGAAAAAATTTTTCACCTCTGTCTACTTCAGGAAAACACATTTTTACATGTTTGCCCCATCAAAACACTATCCAAAATAAATGACTTTCCAAAGAATCTTTTCTACTTCAAAGAATAAGTTTCTACTACAGGCGATGAAGTCCTTGGCAAAATATGCTTTAGTTGGTCATTATTGCAATTCTGATTCAGCAAGGTGATGCTATAATCACTGTCTTTTCTTGAAGAAGAAAATCTAGTCCTCATTATACTTCTCTGGGGTACAAGATGCCCATCATTCATAATTATCGCCATTTGAGAGGTCATCAATCTTGTAAGGTTTTACTATTTTTGGAGTCCAAGATATCTATAAAATAAGACAGTTACCCTTTGTGACTTAAACCTTGCAGAAGAACAAGGTAGGCTAGATATCACAGGTGTTTAGATGCACACATGAGAAATGATTAATGTGCAGTAGTCATTTGCAGACACAGCTGGGAGCCTGACCCACGGTAAAGGAGACAGAGTGAAACAGATACTATACTTTTGTCTGCCTTTACCTTCTCAGCTCAAATGAGAAGCCTCTGCTTTTAGAAACGGCACTTTCTAAATGTCAGTTACAATTAGATTTATATTTTAGAGAGGTGGCTTTTTTGGGTAGTAAGAATGAGATCCTAGGGGAGATGGTTATCTTCCTAAACCCAAGGAAAGGAGAAAGGCAATGCCATTAAAAGTAAGATGGCTCATACTGTCTGAGAGAGCTGAAGACCTGGTGTAGAAGAGCCTCCATTGAGGAAAATTCTTCCTTGTCCTTCCCTGAAATGCAAACGAACTTCTTTTGTGAAGAATACAAAGCTGGCCTTGAAGATACCTTTCTCCTGATAACCATGGAATGATGAAGTATACTTTGTTCATAGACCTTTGAAGATTGCTTCTGTAACCTTCCCTCAGCTACATTCCCAAGAGTAGCCTTTATCATTAACACGAAGCTGTTTTCCTTCTTCAGATTTGCTGGAAGTGTCCAAAAAGGAAATGCAGTTCTATTTCCTTCCTGTCCTAAGAGTCATTACATATTAATAGAATACCCACATGTAGATAAGCTCTGGGCTCCTTTCTCTAGCAGGAAGGTATCAAAGGGCACCATGACTTTTAAAGCAGTCCTTCAAGGTGGCTAAAGTTGGCTTTGATTTTTTATTTTTTAAATTACTTCTCAGGAACCACATCCCATGAGAAGTTTTATTCATTTCCTCAGCTGACAGCAGCAGTGCCAAGGGAAAGGATAAGTGATGGTTTCTATATACACTGAATCTATAAACACTGAATATACACATGGCACAATAAGGTGGCAGCAGCAATCAGGGCATAGGACACTTGAGACCTCCTACAGGCTGCAAACAACTGAGAAGCTTCTTTGGGGCCAGCACTTTTTCCAAATCATATAATCAATCTCATAGGCCTTGGTTAACAGCATTTGCTCAGAAGTTGTTTTACTCGCAATAAATTCAAGAATATCTTAATAAATCTAATAAAATAAAATGTATGTACAATGAATGCTTTAAGACACCAAATAAAGAAAGAAGATACTGAAATGTGGAAAGACCTCCAATGTTCATGGATTGTAGCATTGATATTGTGAAGTAGACATTTTATCATGGGTAATCTACAAGTTCAGTGCAATCCACATCAAAATTCTAGCACAATTCTTAATAGAAATTAGAAACAATAATCTAAAAATTAATTAGTGCTCCCAGAATAGTCAAAGTAATTGTGAACAATAAAAGCACTGCTAGAGGTATTACCATCCCTGATTAACAATCTATACATAGAGCCATAGTAATAAAAACAAGATACTGGTGACGTAAAAGCAGACGAATTGATCAGTGGAAAAGAATCCAAGTCCAAGATATAAGCCCATACTCTACAGGTACCTGAATTTTTAAATTTTTTAAAAAAGGTCAAAGATACACATTATAGAAAAGACAGCATCATCAAAAAATGGCACTTTCAAACCAGATAGCTACATGAAGACAAATGAAACTAGATCCTTACACCCCACCTTGCATAAAACTCAACTTCAAATGGGTCAAGGACATTAGTAGGCAATCTTATACCCTAAATCTGTTAGAGGAAAAAGTAAGGGGTGTGTTTAAACTCATAGGTACAGAAAATGATTTTTTGAATAGTATATCAGTAAGTCTAGCCATTAAGGCAAACAATTGTCATATCTTAGTTACATCATGAGACCAAAAGGCTTCTGTACTAAGTATATCATCATTTGACTTTAGAAGTAGCCGTAGCCGATGGGGGCGGGGGGGGGAGAGAGAGAGAGAGAGAGAGAGAGAGAGAGAGAGAGAGAGAGAGAGAGAGAGAGAGAGAGAATATTGCTGGCTATAAAGCTTATAGAGGATTAGAGTCTAGCATATTTAAGAACTCAAAAAACTCAACAACAAGAAGAGTATTTTAAGATAGGCCATGAGATTCTTGGGGCATAAATTCATGCCTCAAATAACAATATTGCCTAGTTATTAATGATTAAAGCAACTACTCAAAACCTTCAGTTTTGGTAAATCCCTAGGCTAAATCTTATTCTGAATATATTTGTTAATGTGGTTAACATTTAAAATCAATTGGCTTAAATTGTGTTTCTCTGGAGAGTCCTGGCTGATATATTAGATTTACAAAGATGAGATTTGACTCAAAGCTAATTGCAGCATCAGAATCATAACCATGACATTACATTATTGAAAGTTAGGTGTTGACTGTTAATAGTCTAGATAAATTGTAAATAATTGTCTCAGGTAGAGGGAAAAGACATAATTTTTGAGATGTCTTAAGAAGATAATAGAAATTGATTTATAAATATATTTGGAGAGGAGAAGGAAAGTTCAGAATTATCCCTCACTTTAAATTTTGGATAGAAAGCATTGCATACTATCCACAAAAGAGAAGATACAGTAAGAGGGACATGCTTCAAAGAACTGGTGGCTTTATGTGTGCACATGTAAGTATGACATGTCTCTTAAACACATGGACTGAATAATTTTTGCCTGCTTAATCTCCTACATGAAAATACAAACCTCAATATAATGATGATTAGTAATGGGATCTTTAGCATATTATTAGAGTGATATTGTTTCACAAGTGAGGGACCTTTGTATTAAAGTCAGTGTTCAAATAAGAAGAGAAACCCATGCCCTGTTTCCCTTGCTCATATGCAAGGAAAAATTTACTTGAGAAAGTAGTGAAGAAACAAAAGGTAGCTGTCTAGAAGCCTGGAAGAGAGCTCTGTTTTGGCACCATGACTCTTAATTATTGAACTCCGAGGAAATAAATCATTGCTGTTGATATAACTGCAAACTGGCACTACCTCTTTGAAAATGAGTGTGGAGAATTCTCAAAAGATGAAAAATAAATCTACCATATAACCCAGTTATACTATTTCTTGGCATATTCCTGAATGATCCAAGTCCTACTCCACAGATACTCGATGATGTCTGTTGCTTTTTGTCACAATAGATAGGAAACAGAAGCCACCTAGTTGTCCTTCAGCTGATAAATGGATAATGAAAATGTGGTTCATGTACACAATGGAATTCTATTCAGCTATAAAGAAAAATTAAATTCATATGTAAATGGGTAAAACTAGGAAGTATTCTGAATGATGTAATCCAGATCCTGAAAGACAAATGTCACATCTTCTCACTTATTTGTGTATCCTCGCTTCAAACAAATTCTTAGATATGAATATAAACCTACCACAGTTTTGTCTGTGAACTCTTTTCATTTTCCTTAACTTTTGTTAGTTCTGAAAGATTTTCTTCTTTTGCCTTTCCAGTGAGTCTTTGCCTACCCTTGGCTAGCTTTGGAATACTCATGTAGCAATCTATTCTTAATAGAATACTTAAGGGACCCTGTTAGCAATAGCAACTTTGGTTTCTTCAAATATATGTATTTGCCTCATCATCCCACAGTTCCTTATCACCCCCTGTATCTCCCTTGCCTGTGGCCTCAAGTCTCTCAAGGATTAGGCACATCTTTTCCCACTGAGGCCAGACCAGGCAGTCCTCTGCTATATATGTGCTGTGACCATTGATCAGCCCATGTATACTGCCTGGTTGGTGGCTCCGTCTCTGTGAGCTTCCAGGGGTCTGAGTTAGTTGAGACTGCTGGTCTTCCAATGGGGTCTCCCTCTCCTTCAGCTCCTTTAATCAGCCCCCTAATTCCTCTATAGAGGTTCCCAACTTCAGTCCAATGGTGGGCCGTAAGTATATCTGTCTCAGTCAGCTATAGATAGGGCCTCTAAGAGGACAGCCATGCTAGGCTCCTGTCTATATGCACATCATAGCATCAGTAATAGTGTCAGGCCTTTTTGTCCCCACCCCTATGAGATAGATAACAAGTTTGGCAGGTTACTGGACAGCCTTTCCTTCAGTCTCTTCTCCACTTTTGTCCCTGCAGTTCTTTTAAACAGAAATAATTCTTGGTCAAAAATTTTAACTGTGGCTTAGTAACCCCATCTTTCCACTTGGGTCCCTCTCTATCTACTGGAAGTGGACACTGAGTTCCCTCTCTCCACTGTTGTGCATTTGGTTAAGCATCCTCATTTAGGCCTTACTTCTTGTTAAACTTCCTATGTTCTATGGGTTGCTTTCTGTATATTTTGGCTAATAATCACTTGTTAGTGAGTACATACCATGCATGACCTTTTGGTCTGGTTTACCTCACTCAGGATGATACTTTCTAGTTCTGTCCATTTGCCTGCAAAATTAATGATGTCCTCATTTTTAATAGCTGAACAGTATTCCATCCAGTGGAAAAAAAGATCGCATTTTCAACAAATGATGCTGGTTCAACTGGTCGTCAGCATGTAGAAGAATACAAATTGATTCATTCTTATCACCCTGTACAAAACTCAAACCTCATCACTTCTTATCTTCAATTTTCTCTCCGTTTTAAGTGGCAATTGAATCTAATGTCACATGTCCAGATACTCAGTACACAGGATACTTGGAGCTATTAAAATGCCAAAAGTATAAACAGCTTGCTATGCTGAGCTTGGCACATATTCCTTGGATTATTATTATATCATCTTGTTGGGTAGCTTGAAAGAAATTTAACTTTGTGTATCATAGTCTAGGCTTCATAGTAACAGAAATACAACAGGAAGCTGACTTTTAGCAAGTGACTGAATCTTTTAGAGATTCACTTGTGTCTATTAAAGAAAAAAGTTAATACAGCCTTCATCACAGACATTAATGCAAGTATAAAATAGTGCATGTGAAAACATAAATGGTGTTAGTGATCCTCAAAATAGCTAGTGGATTGTAAAACTGGTACAGATATGGCAGGACACACTTGATGTTTCTTAATATATTAAATAGATGATCCCTTATGACTAATTCCACCTTTAAATATATTCTCAAAAGAATTAGGAAAAACTGTATCTAAGCAAAATCCTGTGCAATAATTTTCACAGTAGTTGTAGTAACAATGACTAAAACGTGGAAACAAAACAGATGTCCATCTATTGTTTAGTAAATATATAAAACATAACATGATGCATTTATACAAGAAAATATTATTTAGCTCCACAAATAAACTGCAGAGTGATAGATACTACTGAATGAATAACAATTATAAATATGTTCAGAAATTGAGAAATGTCACAGTAGATAAGAGTCTGCTCTATAAGCATAGGGAACTGAATTTGAACCTCCAATACCCATATAAAAAATAAGACATTGTGTTGCAAGCTTATACTCCTCCAACATACTTTTCTGGTATCTTTTCATATACTCATATACTCAGGTGCATACCATAAACATGACACATACATGAAATAAAAGAAATACACATATACACAATAAAATAAAAAATAAAAATAATTATGCATAATAAAGCAAGATAAACAAAGTACATATTTATGATTCCATTTACATAAACTGTCTAAAATAGACAAATTCATAATAGATCAGTAGTTGCCATCGGTTGAGATGGGGTACCGAGGAAGTTCATGCTAAAGCCTAGCAATCGGATGTTATACAAATTTCCATCTTCACCTTTTTTCCTCCCTTTCATTTCAATAGGACACTTCTTTACTCTGAGAGCTGCCTGTATCCAATCTGATTTTTATTATAACTAGGTTTACCTGCTACAGAAAAGATTATAATTTATCTGTATCCAAAAGAGAATCTTTCACTACTTGTAAAACCTTGAAAAATCCTATTATTATGTAGCCTTGCAAAGTAGTAAGAAAAGTTCAAATTGAACTGAAATGTCATGATAACAGTGTTTGATCATTCACTTGACACTTTTACCATTACATTTATTCCAATTTTGTTCTGTGTCAGTACTGTCTGCATGATGATGAAAAATCCATTCATTTATTCCCTATTTTTAATTACTCATTTTTTCTGAGTCTTTGCATTCTTCTCAGGCCTATGTATATAGTAGTGTTCAAGATAGAAGTTCTCTATAGATTTAAGGAATGTAGAGGAAGATGATATTGGTCTTCCTCACTGAAGAATGATAGAAAGTATCTAAAATTACATATAACATTGAAAGTTGAGTTGAACTGTCATTGTTGATGGGAAAGAAAATGGTTGTGAAGTCTTAAATTATTCTCCTTTCCTTCAAACTCCTAAAAATTACCTTTGTTATTTAATTCATTTCTCTAATAATCTTGGGGAGGGTTTAGAAACTTGCTTTGAGTCTCCACTGAGTGATACAACTGGGATTTAATTCCAAATACTTATGAGTAAGAAGTGTATGGTGTATGCTGTCTTTGCTGTTCTATTTCAGTAGAAGGTAAGAGCATATCCATAATACTGTGAGTTTGTCTTGAGTGTATCTTTCTATACAAGTGCTTCCTAGTAGAAAACTTGTAAAAAAAAAAAAACTTAAGAAGGATGACGTTTGCAGTGTGAAGACTTAGTAGTGTGTATGTGTGTGCGTGTGCATGTGTGTGTATGTGTGTGTGCGTGTGTGTGCCTTGTGCATGCATGTGTGTGTGCGCGTGTGTGTGCGTGTGTGTGTGCATGTGTGTGTGTGCATGCATGTGTGTGCGTGTGTGTGTGTGCATGCGTGTGTGTGTGTGTGTGTGTGTGTGTGTGTGTGTGTGTGTAGCTTGAGGTTTCAGCAGAAGCTACAGAGGAGGTAAAAACCTTAATCCATGTAAGAATCAGTTGCAGCTTGGCAGGCTCAAGGCTTTACCTGGTGTTGCTAAAACCTTTGGAAGATATAAAGCAACATCTACCCTTCATCACAAAGTACCATCCACAGAAACAAGGCAGGAATCACCAAAGTTCACCCTGGGGAAATAATGATTGACTTGTTGGGCTTCCTGCAAGAGTTTAAGTGTGACAGGGGTGTCGGCACTCTTTATACAACCAGCTCCATCTGAAAAGCCTGTAATTATATAGATGAAGCCCATGCTCTAGGCTCTACCTACTGTATCTCCTCCTCCAGGACTAAATATGCTGCAACTCCTCCCACAGGCATGTGCAGCCTTGCCAGGTCCTAGGGAGCACATTGATATTGTGAAGAGAGTCTTATGCCTTACTCAACCCAGCCGAGACACTGTTTTTCAAGGTGCAGAGCTGTACTCCACATGACAGTGATTGCTTAGTTTGGAGGACACACAGTCATTGCACCTGTCTTTGTGTTTAGCATGGTGTATATGCAAGCTCTGAAGTGGGTTTTAAAAGGTGATGAAGTCTCTCCATTGTTTTTAAATGGAAGAGATTTCTTTTTATGCTTTCTTTACACTGATTTGTGCCTCTACTTCTACCCTTCACTTCTTTCCCCGTGAGTATATAGAAGAAATTTGGTAACATGAGTCAAACCCATACAAAAGTTTGTTCTCTGCTCTATTTGATCTCCCCATCACCTCACATAGCTCAGTTGAGGGGGTGAATTTGGCAGGAGTGAGAAGCATGTCACTAAAGCAGCGCTGACAACTTCTCAGTAATGTAATGAACCAAGAGGATTTTTCAAAGGGAATAAAACATGTTATTTATGATGGCTTTAACTCTTACACCCACAAAGATTCTTGTACCTGTGCAGTTTAGACTCTCCCATGATAAATAAAATATTGCTTGATCTGTCAAAACGGAAGAATGTTGTCCTCCTTCATGTAGGCATGTCATTTTAAGCAGTTGCTTGTCTTGTTTCCTGCCCTTTTTCTATGTTAACAAAAGCCACAAAAACAAAGATAGTATGGAGAAAGTTGAACAAAGGAATTGAAATAGTATGTAGCAGCTTAGCCACTGAAAATCATAATTATAAATCACCAGAACTTTTAGAAAAAAGCAAGTATTTGTATTTGCACAGTATTATTTCTATTCAATAGAAGGCTTAAAGTACAATGGATATTATAATTATTGTAAGTATCATAATTATAGTATATATAAATAGCTACTGGTATTTGAGTGTTATTCTAAGTATTGAAAGAGATTCCTTTTGATGCTACCTCATTGACTGCTCAGAAAGCACTGTGTGGTATCTGTGCTTATCAATCATTACCTTATCATTATTATCAGTATTTCCATGAGAATGTGAAGAGTATGTTTGAACTGATGTATACAACTCTACATGTAAATTACATAAAGCCAATGAAAATATCCATGTTCTGAAATGCTCTGCAGCCTGAAGACTTTTGAGAGCTGACATGAAATTACTACTACAAAATTGCACACCCAACTGCACGTATTAGTTGGCTTTCTGTCACTGCACAAAATACCTGAAAAAAATCAACTTTGAGAAGGAAAAATTTCCTAGGGCTCATGATTTCAGAGCTTTTAGTGGTCTGTTTTTTTAGGTTGGCCTGGCTCAAAGCAGAGCACTATGGTAGGGACTGAGTGGCATGGAATGGGAATGGGGTGAGGACACTAAAGTTGACACCTTTCAGAGCATGTCCTTCATGTCTTACTTTCCTTGCTCTGTGTTCCTTGCTTGGGTCTTAAGTGTTGTCCCACCGATGGATGTGTCCACTCTAATATTACTATTCAGATTTACGATAACCTTTCAGGAAATGAACTTAATAGGGAAAACAACAAACAAAACAACCAAGAAACAAAAACCTGAGTCATTGAGTCCTCCCTGTACCCATCTGCTTCCTAGGTGTCATGTGATAAGCAGCTTTGGTTACTCCATGTGTTCCTTGCTATAATGTTCTGCCTGCTCACATCTTTAATCTGCTGAGCATAGACTAACACTGTGAGATTGTGAGCTGAAATAGCCTTTCCTCACTTAAGTTGTTGGTATTTTGTTACAGTGAGTGCAAGCTACTGATGAAGCCTCCTCCCTTCTAAAGTTTGTAACAGTTGATGTTAACCTTACATCCTTTGTTAAGCGATTCTTCCACTTCCTAATAGTGCTAGACCAGGGACTAGTCATGGAACATCATGCAACCTTGGGGGTTGTATGTGTGTGTGTGTGGGGGCGGTGCATTTGACTAGCTTAAATGGAGAAATAGAAGTCAAAATGCAGTTGCACTAAAAGTATTGTTTAAAATTAAAATTAAGTTAGAGTATTAGATTTGTAAGGAAACATAAATAAATAAATAAATAAATAAATAAATAAATAAATAAATAAATAAATTGTTTTTAGGGTTGGGTTCTTTGTCCTAAATATCTCATTATGTATGTATAAATATTTTGAAATGTGGAAATATTTGAAACCCCAAACACATTTGGTTCAAAGCATGTCAGATAAGGTATCCTGAACACACACTACTGAATGACAGACACTGATTTGAAACTCTGTATTGTCTGGGTCCCAAAACTACATTGTTCTCTTAATATCTGTAAACCATGGTCTGCTACCTTAGAAAAATCCTTAAAATTAGTCTTTGGAGTTTTTAAGAATTATTTCAGGTTTTGTGATCACTTCTAATCCTTTTTCCCCACTGCATCGGTTACATTTTCTGTTGTATTAAGATACTGTAACGTAAGTGACTGGGAAAGGGAAGAGTTTATATCATCTGATAGCTTCCAGGTAACAAGCAATCACTGAAGGAATTCAACACAAGAATAAATGTAGGAACCTGGAAGCAGGAACTGAAGCAGAGACCATGGAGGAATACTGCCTCCTGGCTTCCTCTCATGACTTGCTCAGTATGCTTTCTTATAAAACTCACAACCACCTGTCCACTCATACTGGCTGGACTCTCCTGAGTCAACCATCAATGTTCAACAGGCCAGTCTGGTGGAGGTATTTTCTTATTTGAGGCTCTCTCTTCCAAGGTAACTCCTATTTGTGTTAAGTTGAAAACAGCAACCAGTATACCAACATAGCAACCAATATAGTAATAATTACTTACATTAAAATAATAACAATGACAACAATAGGTATTATCCCAAAACACGAACTTGTACCACTTCATGCAGTGGATATAGTGTGGTAGTTGACAATATATGGACTGATGTCTAATCTTAAGAGTTGGAATCCTGGCCCCACTATTCATGATCTCTCTGACTGCCAGCATTTATTCCACATCTTATGTCTAGCAATGTCTTAGGTAATTTTCCTGTTGCCATGATAAAATAATGTGACAAAAGTCACTCAACGGTTGGTTTATTTTGGCTCACAATTTTTTGGTATAATCTATTGTGGCAGGGAGTCATCACTATAGGAAAGAGAGGCAGGTGGTCACTGTTTTTATAAGGTTTCTACTACTATAATAAACACTATGACCAAAATCAACCTCAAGAGAGAGGGTTTATTTCAATTTATAGCTTACAGTTCATCATGCAAGGAAGTCAGGACAGGAACTCAAGCCAGAAATCTGGAGGCAGGAACTGAATCAGGAACCGTGGCAGAATGCAACTTACTGACTTGCTCCTCCTGACTTGTTCAATGTACTTCTGCACCTTAGAATCACTTAGCCATGTTAGTACTGCCAACAGTGGGAGGGGCCGTCCATAACAATTACTAGAAAAACTCACCATAGTCATGACTACGGGGCCAATCTGATGGAGGTATTTTCTCACTTAATTTTCTTTCTTCTCAGATTGTGTCGCATGTGAGAGAGTTGTACTGAGACAAGTTACAGAAAAAGAACAATCTATATACAGGTAAAGGCAGAATCAATCAGAGAATGAGAAGGAACCAGAAGATTAGAGCTGATTGCTAAATCTAGTTTAACACCAAGCAGAGCAATTCAAGAGAGGGTGAGATAGGAAAATAAGATTAAATCATTTATTTTGGAGAGGAGTTTGAACCAGAACAGTTGAGCTGGACCAGCTCCTCTCTAGCTTTTCAGAATATACTCACATACATGTTTAAATATAAACATGTATACATTATAGGCTGGTATCTACATATGTAGGAGAATATGCAGCGTTTGTCTTTCTATGTTTAGGTTACTTAGATTAATATAATTTCCCTTTCTATTCATCTTCTGGTACATTTTATTTATTTTCTAACATATATACATACATATATCTATATATCTATATCTATCTATCTATCTATCTATCTATCTATCTATCTATCTATCTATCATCCTTTCATCTGTGGATGGACACTAACTGGTTCTATAAGAGTAAAATACATAGATGTGCATGCGTCTCTGTGGTAGGATATAGAATTCTCTGGGTATATGGCCAGGGGGATTACAAATGGATCATATGATAGATTTATTTTTAGTTTCATGATCATCTTTCATGCTATTTTGCACTCCTACCAGCAGTAAAGTTTCCTTTTCTCCATATCCACTCTAATATTTGTTGTCATATTTCTTGATGATAAACAGTATAAATATGACTTAGTATTTCAAATTAGTTCTTTTGATCCTTCGAATATTCTTTTCCATTTAATTTTATTTTTTACTTATTTACTTTACATCTCATTCACTGCCCCATTCTCAGTCAACCCCTCACACAATTCTTCTCCCATCTGCCCTCTCCTCCTCTGAGCAGGTGGGGGCCCCTGCAAATCTACCAACCCTGGCATTTCAAGTCGCTGCAAGGCTAGGCCCTTCCTTTCCCACTGAGGCAAGATAAGGCAGCCCAGTTAGAAGAACATATCTGGAGTACAGACAACAGATTTTTAATTCTTCTGGACCCACATGAAAACCAAGCTGCAGATCTACTACATATGTGCTGAGTGGCCTATGGTTTGGCCCATGTCTGTTTTTTGGCTTATGAGTCAGTCTCTGAGAGCTCCAAGTGTTCATGTTAGTTGATTCTGTTGGTCTTCCTGTGGAGTTCCCATCTCCTCAGGGGCAACAATCCTTCCTCCTATTCTTCCAAAAGAATCCTAAAGCTCTTGTAGACAGGATAAATTTGGGGTTGAAAATTTTGTGTGTGAGTTGGTGTCTCTTTAGCTCCACTGGGGTTCCTACCTGGCTGCAAGAGGTAACCTCTTCAGGTTCTATATCCCCAATGTTGTGAGTCACAGCTAAAGTCACCCCATTGATTCTTGGATGTTTCCTTTATCCCAGGTCTCTGTTATGTCCTGGAGATGCTCCCCACCTCCTCATTCCAGTCATTTTCAGATTTCCATTCATTTTCATGGCCATCTAGCCATCTCTCCTATTCTTCCCCACACCTAATCCTGAACCCCTCTGTTCCTATCCCTATCCCCCTTCCTATCAATTCCCCCCACCTCCATCTGCCTCTTATGACTATGTTATTGCCCCTTCTAAGGGGGACCCACGCATCCTTGCTTGGGCCTTCCTTCTTGTTCAGCTTCTTTGTTCTGTAGAGTGTAGCATGGTACTTGTATTTTATAGCTAATATAAATTTATAAGTGAGTACATACCACGAATGCCCTTTGGGGACTGGCTTACATTGCTGGTGGGAGTGCAAACTTGTACAACCACTTTGAAAATCAATTTGGCAGGTTCTCAGAAATCTTGGAGTAATTCTACCTAAAGAGTCATCTATACTATTCCTGAGCATATATCCAAAAGTTGCCCCAACATTCCACAAAGAAGCTTGCTTAACTATGTTCATAACAGCTTTATTCATAATAGCCACAAACTGTAAAATAACACCCTAAATCTCCATCAACTGAAGAATGGATAAAGAAAATGTGGTACATCTACACATTTGAATACTGTTCAGCTAATAAAAACAAAGAAATCATGAATTTTTTCAAATTAATTTTAATTTGCATTTTCCAGTGTTAAAGTGTGGTTTGTTTGTTTGTTTTTGGTTTGTTTGTTTGTGGGGGGGTTGGAAACATTTTTAAAAATTTTTAAATTTATTTACATTTCAAATGTTATTCCCTTTCCCATTTTCCTGTCCATAAACCTCCTATCTCATTCCCCTTCCCCTTGTTCTATGAGGTTGTTTCCCACCCATTCACCCACCCCTTCCTACCTCCCCACACTGACATTCCCCTACACTGGGGGGGAGGGCGTCCAGCCTTGGCAGAACCAAGGGCTTCTCCTCACATTGGTGCCCAACAAGGTCATCCTCTGCTACTTATGCAGCTGGAGCCATGGGTCTGTCCTTGTATACTCTTTGGATGGTTCTTTAGTCCCTGGAAGCTCTGGTTGGTGGGTATTATTGTTCTTATGGGGTTGGAAACCTCTTCAGCTCCTTCTATCCTTTCTCTAACTCCTCCAACGGGGACCCAGTTCTCAGTTCAGTGGTTGGCTGCAGGAGTCTGCCTCTGTACTTGTCATGTTCTGGAAGAGCCTCTCAGGAGACAGCTGTATCAGATTCCTGTCAGCATGTACCTCTTGGCAACCCCAGTAATGACTCAGTTTGGTGGCTGTATGTATATGAGCTGCATCACCCAGTGTGGCAGTCTCTGAATGGCCATTCCTTCAGCCTCTTCTCTAAACTTTGTCTCTGTATCTCCTCCTATGAATATTTTTGTTTCATCTTCTAAGAAGGACTTTGGTCTGCACTTTGGTCATCCTTCTTGAACTTCATGTGGTCTGTGGATTTTATCTTTGGTAATCTAAGCTTTTGGGCTAATATCCATTTATCAGTGAGTGCATAATGTGTGTGACTTTTGTGTGTGATTGGGTTACCTCACCCAGGATGGTATTTTCTAGTTCCATTTGCCTATGAATATCATGAAGTCATTGTTTTTAATAGCTGAATAGTACTCCATTGTGTAAGTGTACCACACTTTCTGTATCCGTTCCTCTGTTGAGGGACATCTGGGTTCATTCCAGCTTCTGGCTGTTATAAATAAGACACAAAATGAACACAATGGAACATGTGTCCTTGTTATATGTTGGAGTATCTTGTTGGTATATGCCCAGGTGTGGTATAGCTGGATTCTCAGGTAGTACTATGTCCAATGTGCTGAGGAGCCTCCAGTCTGATTTCCAGAGTGGTTGTACCAGCTTGCAATCCCACCAACAATGGAGGAGTGTTTGTCTTTCTCCACATCTTCCCAGAATCTGTTTTCACCTGAGTTTTTTACCTTAGCCATTCTGACTGGTGTGAGGTGAAATCTCAGGGTTGTTTTGATTTGCATTTCCCTGATGATTCATTATGTTGAACACTTCTTTGGTGCTTCTCTGCCATTCAATATTCCTCAGTTAAGAATTCTTTGTTTAGCTCTGTACCCCATTTTTAATAGGGTTATTTGAGTCTCTGAAGTCTAACTTCTTGAGTTCTTTGTATATGTTGGTTATGAGCCCTTTACCGGATGTAGGATTGGTAAAGATCTTTCCCAATCTATTGGTTGCTGTTTTGTCCTAATGACAGTGTCCTTGCCTTACAGAAACTTTGCAGTTTTATGAGGTCCTATTTCTTGATTCTTGATCTTAAAGCATAAGCCATTGGTGTTTTGTTCAGGAAATTTTCCCCAGTGCCCATGTGTTCAAAGCTCTTCCCCACTTTTTCTTCTATCAGTTTGAGTGTATCTGGTTTGGTGTGGAGGTCCTTGATCCACTTGGACTTAAGCTTTGTACAGTGCAGTAAGAGTGGGTCAATCTGCATTCTTCTACATGCTGACCACCAGTTGAACCAGCACCATTTGTTGAAAATGCTTTTTTTCCCTTGGATGGTTTTAGCTCCTTTGTCAAAGAACAATTGACCACAGGTGTGTGGGTTCATTTCTCGGTCTTCAATTCTATTCCATTGATCTACCTGCCTGTCTCTGTACCAATACCATACAGTTTTTGTCAGTATTGCTCTGTAATACAGCTTGAGGTCAGGGATGGTGATTTCCCCCAGAAGTTCTTTTATTTTTGAGAATAGTTTTTGCTATCCTCAGCTTTTTGTTACTCCAAATGTATTTGCAAATAGCTCTTTCTAAGTCTATGAAGCATTGAGTTGGCATTTTGATGGGGATTGCACTTGAATCTATACATTGCTTTTGGTAAGATGGCCATTTTTACAATATATCTTATTTTGTCATGTTTGTTTGTTATCTCTTAGAAGCCTGTTCTTTTCTAATGAAAGAAATGAACGTAGGGGATCTGGAGATGAGATGAGGGGAATTGAGGGAAGGAGGAACTAGGAGGAAAAGGAGAGGAAAACTCTAATTAGGATGTATTGTATGCAAGAAAATCTATTGTCAATAAAATGAGAAAACAGAAGGAAAAAACAGTTTCAAAATAGCATGGCAGAGGAGCCAGAGCAGGAATGACAGGCATGGTGGCTCGCAGTTTTAACCTGAACTTTTCTCTCAGCAAGGTTTCAGTGTGTTTGCTAAGTTTTTTTTAAATAGTTATCAAAAGTGAATTAATTGTCTTTTTCTAATTAATTGGTTGGTCATTCATTATTGTAAGTACTCCGTTTTGAAAACCAACTTTTCACTTATCTTTGTCTTTGAAAACCTCTTCTACATATTGTACTTTTTGCTTGCTTGCCTAATCTGACATAC